>NC_134484.1:432716367-432948867 GCF_040206685.1 Ascaphus truei | reverse complement strand
CCGGCTACCTCATTATATTCAGACCCGCGCGGGCAGCGGGAACACAGGAGGGGAGGGGAAGAAACACCCCGGCTACCTCATTATATTCAGACCCGCGCGGGCAGCGGGAACACAGGAGGGGAGGGAAGTAACACCCCAGCTACCTCAGTATGTTCAGACCCGCGCGGGCAGCGGGAACACAGGAGGGGAGGGGTGGGGAAGAAACAACCCGGCTACTATAGCATTTGACCCGCGCGTGCAGCGGGAACACAGGAGGGGAGGGAAGAAACACCCCGGCTACCTCATTATATTCAGACCCGCGCGGGCAGCGGGAACACAGGAGGGGAGGGGAAGAAACACCCCGGCTACCTCAGTATATTCAGACCCGCGCGGAGGGAAGAAACACCCCGGCTACCTCAGTATATTCAGGCCCGCGCGGGCAGTGGGAACACAGGAGGGGAGGGAAGAAACACCCCGGCTACCTCAGTATATTCAGGCCCGCGCGGGCAGCGGGAACACAGGAGGGGAGGGGAAGAAACACCCCGGCTACCTTAGTATATTCAGGCCCGCGCGGGCAGCGGGAACACCGGAAGGGAGGGAAGAAACACCCCGGCTACCTCAGTATATTCAGACCCGCGCGGGCAGCGGGAACACAGGAGGGGGGGGAGGGAAACACCCCGGCTTTTACAGTATGTTCAGACCCGCGCGGGCAGCGGGAGCACCGGAGAGAGGGGGAAGGATGTATTAGTGTATACAGTATATAAATATTTAAAGTGCATTAAATTCCCCCCACCTGAAGCATCTGTCCAAACTCCTCCATGACCGGATCAGTAAATTGTAAATTATAGGAGCTGACACAATTATACAGCAGGATATGAGGAGGAGGAGGAGGAGGAGCAGCAGCAGATGCGCACGAACGCACTCACTCAACCCCTCCCCCCCCCATTACTTACCCATGCAGAAAGGGCGGTTTGAAGTCCTGGCAACTCCATCTCACGTCACAGCCAATCAGCTACGATTTTTTTTTTTTCAATTTTTTTTTTCTCCGAACAGGGGATTTTTTTTTTTGCAGAGCAGGGGAAAGGTTACTGGCCACGAGCCAATATCCGATCGCAGCTGGCGAGTTGGCGACCGGGTTTGTCGAGTACTGTATATATATATATATATATATATATATATACATACATATATATATATACACACACACACACACACACACACACACACACACACACACACACACACACACACACACACACACACACACACACACACACACACACACACACACACACACACACTATACATATAGTACAATATACACTTTATATATATATATATATTTATGAGAGAGATATATTTATATATATATATATAGATACACACGTATTTAAATTCATGCAGACAGGTAGTTAACCAGACTTTCAAATACACACAGAAATGTATGTGGGAAAAAAACATTTCATTTTGCAGGTGTGTGTATTTACTGATATGGCTGTCTAAGCACTATTTTCACACAGTGCTCTTTGTTATTTTTCAAGAAAACTCAATGTTACTGAAATAAAAGTGTAGGAATGTTTTCACAAACGAGATAAAAAAATGATACATGTTTTTCCCACATTCGCCTATCACTAACCACAAAAGTTAAACCAATTAAAAGGACACATCCAATTGGCGTTTGAAATAAGGAGTAAAAGTAGTTACTTTTGTTGACCTTGAAAACGAAACACAGGAATTTGTTAGCCATTGAGCAGAATCATTTTGATGAGCAAAGAACACAGAACTGCACACATCTTTTGTGCTACTCTGACATGGCTGATGAATTCGTTAACAATATGAATCCACTCTTAGGTTATAAGTACATGGTTTCAGAAGCAATTTTGAACAGTCGCGGACACAAAGCGAGCACACGCCAAATCTATGATTTGATTCGAGCAAAATATCCTTATTACCAAGACCGTAGGCATGCGCGGAATTTTAATTCATCAATAAGATTCACTTTATCAACTAATGACTTTTTTGAACGTGTGCAGGATAAGCTAGAACACACCTATGGTTTCTGGAAGATTGCAAAGGAAAAGCTTTTTACCCTGAAAGAGGGCACATATATTGTTGTGAAAGGCATATTTATTCCTAATGCCAATAGCAATGGATCCGCTACTACTGTTCCGTGTGAATCGATACCTGCTGCAATATCTGCACCCTCCATTCCTGAAACCCACATTGTACAAGAACAAAAGTACTATGATTATGTACCAAGCCTTTCAGCTGAAAATGCATTGGAATGGGAACCCGAAGAAATGAACCTACCTTCCGACCAATTGTTTGAAGAAAGCAGTGGCGATTCCTATGAGCGCTTCATGGAGGAGATGTGTGTCATACTGGATTCAGCGGGTGGGTCAAGCGTGGATGAAAATGCCTTGCATTTCTGGAGCGACCAGTTGCAGCCAGACGATGAGTTAATTCTAGAAGAATGGTTAATATAACAACCGTTATGCGTTGACTGTGCGTTTAAATGTTTTTTTTTTTTTTTTTTAACCACCATTTTCACTTTCAATGCGTGGATACAGCGTAACATTGCAGACTGCATAACATGTAGCGATCACAAAGAAATTGTTGCCGAATACAATATAGTATAACCTGAAAGAGTAGTACACATTGCTGACGGAATAAATATACGTACTTTCCTATCCCTTTAACCATATTAGCAACATTTTAACATAACTCTAACACATACCTGTTTTGTTATCATGCAACATTTAAAAGCGGGTCCACCACGTATGACGTGGGACCCTTGTCATGGCCCAAGGCGTCCTTAAAAAGGATTACGGATGTAAGTCCCGCCCCCAAGCGACGTGCGCGCCTCAAAGCCTATTGGCTGTCATGTTTTGTTATAGTAACGGTAACTGCAGTGTGTCATGTGTGCGGCTCAGTGTTTGTAGGCGTCAACTGGGCGTTAGCCGAATGTTAATTGAGTGGGAGGAGTGTTAGCGTGCGTTTCACGCTGGTTTAACATGACGTCACACGTATTGCATTTGCGCATTGTGTTATCGGCCGTCCTTTCTGTCCAAACACGTCTGTTTAAAAAGAATACAGATGTACTCGTTTAGAACGAATGTAGTTTCGTATTCATTGTATTTGAAATAAAGATTTTATGTTTAATGGTATTTTCAAGATGTATTGAACGCACAACGTATGCTTTATTTTGCGCATGCGCTAACAGTTAGTGCAGCCAAGCCTGAAGTGCGTGCGCACACTAAGATGTGCGCGCACATTTTTCAGTATACAGGCAACGTTCACATCATATACATAGTTATGCCTGCTACAAATTTAAAGAAACATTACATACTGATGTACACTTGTACTTCTAACATATAAGTGAGTGACGTGTGTATGTACACAATCATATAGAGCTGTGTAATGCGTTGTCACGGATACATATATAGTAAGGTGCCATATTTGACCATCATGTGTTTGCTGTATTTCAGAGATGTCGGGGAAGATACAATCGGATCAATATATGATTTCAGAAGAGTCTACCTTTATATGAGATGATTGTGAGGAGGAGCCACCGACTACTATACTACATATGGAACTAATTTTATATTGCTTGCAGCGCTTATTAACAAACAATTAAAAATGTGATACCCTTATGCCTATATTGCATAAGCACTTCATTAACATAATGATGTTGCAAAATAGTGCCTCATGAATTTTTATTGAGTGTTCTTTAATGACTACTATCATTTTATGGCATGGTGTGTTTTATATATAACAACCATTCCCACTCTGCTAACACATTTGTGAATTCTATTGTGTAATGGAACGTATGACTGTCCAAACTATGTAACAATAATAATAATAATAATAATAATAATTATAATATGGCTTGTTCATGTATAGCGCTGCTAGTTGTACACAGCGCTTTACAGACACATTTTTCAGGCTGAGGTCCCTGGCCCGTGGAACTTACAATTTATTTTTTGCCGCCTGAGGCACAGGGAGATAAAGTGACTTGCCCAAGGTCACAAGGAGCCGACACCGGGAATTGAACCAGACTCCCCTGCTTCAAAATCTCAGTGCCAGTGTGTGTCTTTACTCACTGAGCCACTCCTTCTCCCAATGTAAAGGACACTTACAACCAACTAGCCATTTCTTGTTAAAAATCTCTTGTTACATGGGTATGTTGATAAAATGGTCTGGGACTGTAGCAAATAATGTTATTGGCCAGATGTTGTGGTCCCCTACAATGCATGATGTTCTGATTATGACATCAACATCATGTAATGAAGTACGTTTCTGTGTATATTTCATTAACCTAACTAACTATAGTTTACTGTGTTTATTAAACGTTCTAAAAATACATAGTATAGTCAATATGATGATATAAGCTACCATAATAAAGCTGGTGTTATCATTTGTCGGTGTTATACATGGATCCTACACAAATTGATACAGACACAAACAGTTGTCTTACAAAGTGTGTCTATGCTAATGTGCACGTGATTGACGTTACAATTGTGAGAATACTTGATAATTATCATCATGATAATGATGAAGTGACGTGATTTATATTGCAAAAATATTACCAACATTGTCATATTGGTAAATTAGAAATGCTAAATGACAGTAACATTTGCAACAAAATTGTGTTTTCTGTTAACAGTTTAACACTTGGTACATGTAGGACACATCCACACACTGTGACTTATACATACACATGTCACAAATGTAAATTAATGTTGACTATTAATTCCTTGCATTAAAAAACACCTACATTGCTAAATATAAGATGTAGTACGCATTGTTGTGATTACAGGCATTCATGCATGGAGTGTTAGGATCAGTCAATTTCATCCGTGATGAATGAGCTCCCGTAAGTAAACAAATAAGTACAGTTATCCCCTTGTCTCCAAACACATCTATATTACATTAATGGAATTTATAAGGAAACATACATAAAATGTGATGAAATGTGAGTAATCATTTTCTAATACAATGCACATGAAAGCTCAAGAGTAGCTAAATGCATATACATGATACAGAAAGTACATGTATGTTACATTTGTGTTAAAACCAATATGTTGGGTTTTGACTTCAAATAATTATAGGAAGATTGAGGTAGGCACATCTTATGAGAGATGTCAGCAAATATACATACCATGATCAGTCATACTGGAGATATACCTATAATGCAAAGGAACAATATATAAATTGCAAACATTGACATGCCATCTTCAGTACCGTAAACAACACAGCAAAGTGTGTATTTGGTGTTAAATGTGCAACACCATGTATATTTCATGACATTCAAAATGTAAATCAGGCTGGTGTACACATCATATGGATGTACATCTTACACTGCACCAATAACATTGTATGTAAGCATACTAGAAGCATGAATGAGTATGGGCATAATATGTGTATTGTGTTAGCATAAGGAACAACACAATGCTACAATATTAGTGCTTTGTTACCCCAGTTGTATTCACATACACACAACTAAAGTAAAATTGAAGAGGGATTATATAACCTGTGCAACAATAACATACCGGTGCCACATCCCTTTGTGCACACAGCAGAGAGAAGAAAGGTGTGCAACCCATATTCATCTGTGTCCTACCAGAAGGGTATATAAAAAAACATTATTGTTAAGATAACATAATGTAAGTATAAAAGTAGAACTTGGAACATATATGTTTTTACTTACAAGAAAAAAATGAATTGATGAGATTCTGGCGTGTCTGGCCACCACTGGCTGTTTGTTCATTTTCAGCAGCTACATGGGTGGGATGCTCGTCTACCACAGGCTCAGCTAGGTCTGACTGTACATTGTGCCTGAGTGCAACATTGTGCAAAATGCAACAGGCAAGGATAATATCAGACACTTTTTGAGGCTTGTATAGAAGAGCCCCACCAGTTCTGTCCAGACACCTAAATCTGGTCTTGAGTAGGCCAAATGTCCTCTCTATAACAGATCTTGTAGATATATGGGCTGCATTGTACCTGTCCTCTGCTTCAGTTTGAGGGTTTAGCACCGGAGTCAAGAGCCACGGCCTAATTCCGTATCCTGAGTCACCTATAATGAATGGAGCACACATAAGCTGACATTAGTGATCAAATTGTACAATGCCAACATTCCTAAATAAAAATGTGTTTTGTGTTATAACATGTAAATGTGTACTCACCCAGCAGCCAACCAGGTTCAAAATGTCCCTCTTCGAACGCATGGAAGACTGAAGAGTTCCTCAGGATGGAGGAATCGTGACTGGAACCAGGGAATTTGGGTACCACATGCATTATCCTCATCATCGCATCACATACCACCTGTACATTGAGTGAATGGTAGTGCTTCCGATTGCGGTACACATGCTCACTCTGACTAGGTGCAATCAAAGCAACATGTGTGCAATCGATTGCACCCAGCACACATGGTATCCCTGCTATATTATAAAAGCCAGTCCTGACTTCCAGCCACTCTGTCGCCTCTGTAGGAAAATGAATATAATTCCTAGCGCGTCTATTGAGTGCATAGAGAAACTGGGTCAAGGCCCGCGAGAATGTAGATTGCGAGACCCCGCCCACTATGCCCACAGTTGTCTGGTATGACGCGGAAGCAAGATAATGTAATGAGCACAGCATTTTAACAAGCCCAGGGACTGCACGACCTCTGGCTGTGAAAAAATCTAAATCTCCCCTTATCTCCTGATAAAGAGATAAGATTGCTGCTGAACTCAAACGATAGCGACTTACAATCTCCTCCTCACTCATCCCATCTAACAGGGTTCTCTCCCTGTACAGACGCGGACGAGGCACAACTTGTCTCCTCTGTTTTCTCCTCTGATCTCCTGTCCCTCTACCTGTCCCTCGGCCTGTCCCTCTCCCTGTCCCTGTCGTATCCGCGTGACTGTCCCTGTCACTGTCCCTCGGTGTGTCCCTCCCTTGCCCTATATGATTCTCTTCATCATCAAGCATGTCATAGAAAAGAATGTTCCTCCGTCTCCTAAACAATCTCAACATTTTGAAATGAGTAGCTGTGAATGAGCAGGTAATGGGCGTCCTTTAAATAGGTATGTGATGATGTCAGATGACATAGTAAAATGCAAGGTGTTACATTAACATAATAAAGTACTTCTGTGGCAAGCTGTGTGCAGTTCTTGTTATAAGTATTTGTTGTGTGTATTCTGCAGGGAATGATGATATTTGGCAATGATGTGACGTGAACCTTTGTAGAAACATTGCTTGCAAATAAATAGTTGCATGTGCAATGCATGTAACACTTGTGAACGCAACAGTCAGTCATGTAATTAGGCAAAAAGGCTGAGATTGACGTGGGAAAAGTTTTGTGTAACATGTGTAATTAGGCATGTTATTGTGACATGTTGACAACAATGAATAGTCGTGTGCATATGCATGCATTTGTGTAATGAGGATAGTTGCTATAGAATGAGTTTACAAGGTGTCCCAATGCTGAATTACTGTACATGTGTGTATAAGTTAGGTTGAAGTGCTTGTAATGCTACGGTTACAATGTAAACATGCAATGTGATTGAGCGTCCAATAAGTGACGTCATGAAAATAGGGAGGACCCAAAACTAGATGTAAACATGAGAAGACAGATGTACATGAACGTTTAAAGATGCGTGTCACATTACAAGCATTGTGTAATGTAAAGGAACATGAATATACGGTGTATGTGTGACATGTGTGACATGTGTAACATCATGTAAATAATTGTCGCTCAGTTCAGTAAAATGTGTGATATGATGTGAGGTTCTCCTTTAAGAGTTGAGTATAGTATTTTCCCTTGGCACATCATCACATGATGAGTAATGTGACCCGCAAATGCTGCAAACATGTAAAAGTATAATGTTATGCAAATAATACACGTCAGCTGTGACACAATGCAGGGAATGCCCCCACACTGTAATGCAAATGACGTTTGTATTGTGAGCAATGAAACGTAAACAGTACTATACTGTTATACGTCCCCGCTCCATTGACTCCATTGATGTACAGAAGTTTTTTTTTTTCTAAGTGCCGTTCCGGCAGCCTTAGCTATCGTTCTCCCCTCCAAACTGCCAACTTTAGTTGGCGGGAGAAATTGGCCATAACTAACATAACATCTCTAATGGTGAAAGGTGGGGTTGCAGACCTGCCTAAGTCATGCAAATGAGCATAAGTATATTTACATTTGCTATATATATATATATATATAAAAGTATACATTACCGCATAGCAGCAAAAAGGGAGACAGCACTCAGGTGAATGAAAATAAATGTATTAAATACAGCACATAACTCCAACGTTTCGATCCCACAGGGGGATCTTCCTCAGGGTGGTTCCACCCTGAGGAAGATCCCCCTGTGGGATCGAAACATTGGAGTTATGTGCTGTATTTAATACATTTATTTTCATTCACCTGAGTGCTGTCTCCCTTTTTGCTGCTATGCGGTAATGTATACTTTTATTATTTATATGGGACATGCACCTATTCATTATTGAATTTCTATTGGAGTGCCAGTGATTTTTTATCACATATATATATATATATATATATATACCCCTATACACCCCTAACATACACGTATATGCACATCAATGATACTATAGGCCGGCGGGGGCCCTCGGGTGTTACCCGCAGGCCAGAAGTTCCAATTCTGTGCTCCCCCCCCAAATTAATGTCAAAACACATACATACTTATAAATAAATACCCACCCCCCTAACACATACAGTATAGTAATGGGCACAATTACTATTATCCACAAATGGATAATAGTGAATGTGCCCATTTTAAATACATAAAGAACAATAAATACATTAAATACATATTGCACTCACCCATGTCCGGCTGCCACGATGAAGGCCATCCTCATCCTCATCCTGGCCATGCCCCCTCCGCTGCTGCAAAACAGAAACAATAATAAAAACATCCAATGTAATGTCCCCTAATCCCTTAATCACCATAGCGGTTATTAACCTCTACAGTCATTAAGGGGTTAACCCACCTTCACCTACAATTCGGGAGGCCTACATACCCTCCCCCACTAACCCCCCACCCCGTGAGGCCTAACCACCCTCACTCACCCAATACCCAGCCAGGAGGCCTACACACATACCCTTGGGGCCAATACCCCCTCCCCCCACCCCCAGTACCCACAATAAAAACAATACACAGCCCCACAATAAACATCCTTCTATTTATTAAATACATAACCCATCCCCTGTGCCCCCCATAAATACATGATTTATCCTTTTACATACAGGGTTCATACCCCAGCCCCAAGCGAGTCCCCGGCGGGCTGACGGGTCACCTGACAGACCTACAGGGTACCAGCAACATGTTTCACACAGATTCTGGAGGCCTGTTGGTGGGTCCCGCCAAGCGCCATGGCCCCCAGGTTGTCTCCGCGGGTCACCGTGGGCCACAATTAGGTCCCCACGATAGGC
The DNA here is from genome assembly GCF_040206685.1 of Ascaphus truei. NCBI lineage: Eukaryota > Metazoa > Chordata > Amphibia > Anura > Ascaphidae > Ascaphus > Ascaphus truei. Next base: position 432,939,437 of record NC_134484.1, on the reverse strand, counting down.
ACACGGATGTCTGGGAGCCCCGGGTCAGACCCGCAGGTGTCTGCGGGGCCTCAGGTGGTTCTCACGGGGGGTCTGGGGACTCACAGGTGCTCACTATGGGTCCGCGGTGCCCCCACGGATGTGGGACCACCTGTTCTTCCCCGCACACTACGGGTCTGCAGTGCCCCCACGGATGTGAGGCCACCGGTTCTTCCCTGCAGACTACGGGTCCGCAGTGCCCCCACAGATGTGGGACCACCGGTTCTTCCCCGCAGGTGTCACCCGTGGACCACACAGCCTAATACCCGTGAGATACCCGAGGATACCGCAGGTGGTCTCCAGAGGTCTCACGCAGAACCAAGGAACAAACCCTGAATGTAAAATAAATAAACCTGACCTATACATTCAATACATACATCCACCCCCCCCCAACACCTACAGTACAATAATGTGCAAAATAACTATTATCCAGATAGGGATAATAGATTATTTTCCCATTATTAAACACATTAACTAGCATATTAAAATAAATAAAGTACTACTGACCTCATCAATAAGAAGCCCCCATCGCCAGCAACATCCTTGTCTTTCGTTGCCCACAAAATACATAGCCAATACATAGCCAATACATTGCAATTACATTCAGATATCAATTAACCCCTTAAACACCTTATAGGATAATAACCGCAAAGGTAATTAAGGGGTTAAGCCACACTGGCCCGATACCCACCCTTCACCCATTCATTCGTACAGTGGCTTCATCATGCAACTATCTATATATATATACAGAGAGAGAGAGAGTGATATATATATATATATATATATATATATATATATATATATATATATATATATATATACACACACACACACACACATGATGAACCAATATACAAATAAATGTAGAAGGGTTTTCAAAAACATGCTGTACTACAAATACCACTTCTCCATACAGACACAGTACAATAAAATCAATTTCCTTTAATAATCCAATCTGATCTTCCAATCAAAAGCCTCAAATGCCAATCATAAGCCTCAAATGCCACTCAAAACATTGCATTTACATTGTATACATCATGCATACAATCTATGCACCATGTACATTCTGCAAATGAATGTTAACAATAACATATTCCTAACAAAATACCAATACATCCAAACAAGTATACTATTTAAACCAATCCAGTAACCATAAATCAATTAGCATTCATTAATTAAATCACTAAACAATTTACATTCCATCCATAACAATTAAACAATTAAGTAATTCAATCGTTGAACATAACAAGTCATCCATAACAATTAAACAATTAAGTAATTCAATCGTTGAACATAACAAGTTATCCTCAGGGGGTGGGTTATGTATTTAATAAATAGAATGATGTTTATTGTGGGGCTGTGTATTTTTTTTATTCTGGGTACTGGGGGTGGGGGGAGGGGGTATTGGCCCCAAGGGTATGTGTGTAGGCCTCCTCGCTGGGTATTGGGTGAGTGAGGGTGGTTAGGCCTCACGGGGTGGGGGGTTAGTGGGGGAGTTTAGGTAGGCCTCTCAAGTGGTGGGTGAGGGTGGGTTAACCCCTTAATGACTGTAGCGGTTAATAACCGCTATGGTGATTAAGGGATTAGGGGACATTACATTGGATGTTTTTATTATTGTTTCTGTTTTGCAGCAGCGGAGGGGGCATGGCCAGGATGAAGATGAGGATGGCCTTCATCGTGGCAGCGGACATGGGTGAGTGCAATATGTATTTAATTTATTGATTGGTGTTTATGTATTTTAAATACACAAGGGGTGTATGTTGTTTATTGCAATGTTTATTGGGGGCAAATGTCCCCAATAAACATGCTATTCTGCCTTAACCCCTTCATTGCCTCATTGCGGCTATCCGCTATGGTAATGAAGCAGCATTTATGTATTTTAATAATATTGTGCGGAAGCAGGGGGTCTCCTGATCTGAACCGCATTGATTTCTGGCTCAGAGACACCCTGCTTCCCGAGTTACAGGCCCCGGTTTGGGGCATCGGTTACAGTGTCTGCGCCATATTTATAGCGGGCACGGCGCGTAAGGGATGCTACATACCGGGGCCTGTAACTCGGGAAGCAGGGGGTCCCTGGTCCACAAGCAATGTGGTTCAGCTCAGGGGACCCCCTGCTCACTGTACACTATTATTAAAAATACATTCATGCTGCTTCGTTACTATAGCACATAGCCGCAAAGGTAAGGAATGATTGTTTATTTATATGTGTGTTTTACTCATAGTGTAGATGTGCAGAGGGTCTCCGGAGCTGAACCGCTTTGGTTTTAGGTCCGGGGACCCCCTGCTTCCCGAGATACAGGCCACTTTAGGGGGTGCCGGTATCCCTCTGCTTTGTTTTTTGGTTACGGTCACGTGATCAGGACCTTTAAATGCAGAGGGATACCGGCACCTCATAAAGGGGCCTGTATCTCGGGAAGCAGGGGGTCCCCGGACCTGAAACCAATGCGGTTCAGCTCCGGAGACCCTCTGCACATGTACACTATGAGTAAAAGTTGTTTTGATATCTTTTTATTTTGCCGATGTTTGCGCAAAGAGAGTGGCGGGTCTCTCTCTGCTGCAAACACATATCGGCAGAAATGGTCTATCACCAGGCTATCGGGAGCCAGGCTTTTTTATCACCGGCCCATCTGCGTTTTCCTTTCGCAGTGATTCGGCAGGGATAGGCATGGATTCGGCCCTTACTGAATACTGCGAGGGCAAATCCCCAAAATCATGCCGATAGGGAACACTTGCCGAATGCATTTTTTCGGTGCTTAGTGCATAGAGCCCTAAATCTTCAAAATGCTAACAGACACACACTTGCATGTGCTGCATCACACTGGGGACAGTGATGTATATTGCCACAGCAACCAGTGAGCAACTTAAAGAAGGTAGAGAGAAAGGAACATAGCGTAATACAAGTTTAATAACAATAGGTAGATATAAAAGAATGCACTCACAAACTGCTCATAAAAAAGGCATAAGTGAATAGCTTCTCAGCCTTATTTTGGTCCACTCCAGCTCTCCCACGTCTGTCCCTCTGCCCTAAAGCTCCGAGGTTGCTCCGTGGTGATTTCCTCAGCTGCTCCTGGATCCCTCATAGTCTCTGCTTGCCGGTGGCTCCCCCAGGCTTGTTCACAACCCGGGTTGAGCCCTCTGATTCCGTGCCTACAAGGGTCCGGATTGCGCAGCTCCACAGAGGTTCGTCAGAGTGTCAGCTGATTGATCAAACGCCGGTTGAGTGGAGTATGGTGGCTTACAATGGTCAAACTTCATCAAAAGCGTTTCGCATATCGCTTCCTCAGTGATGATATTTGTATTCAAAGCATCAGAGCAGGCATATGCAAAAAATGTGACGTTTCAGGACAGACACGTCCTTTCCTCAGACCATACACCGGTCACTTTAAGGGATGATGTCACATCCTTTTGAACTAATGTGACCTATCCCACGGTTCAGCAACCAATGGGATTGTCTTCAATCCCATTGGCTGTAATACCGTATAGCCATGTAATTTTAAGGATGTGACGTTTCTCCATTGGAGATGACGTCACATCCTTAAAAAAAAAAAGAGGCGGGCACATGATACAGCATCGAATCAGATTGGACCTGTACCATCTGACCTGAAAATGTGACATCACAGGCCCTATATAAGGCCTGGACGCCTCATTTAACAGGAAGAAGACGACGAGACAGCCTCCGTTGGGACTTACCATTTGGTTGAATTGACAGATAAAGAAAGAAGATAGAACGTTAAAGAAAATAAAGAAATAATGACAGAAAAAGAAAGAAGAAGGTGATAGAAGATAAAAAAAAGAAGAATTGTGTTACCTGTTCCGGATCTTCAAGGTGGGTGGCGTTGGATTGACTTTGGTGATGTCACATTACGAGAGTTTGCAGAAACGCCAGGATTCGTTGGGTCAACGCTTCTAAAGGTAAGAAAAATATTGAATGTATGTAATTTTATTTTTACATGTTTTTTGATTGTATTTGTTTAATTTTATGTTTTTTATTGCCCATTGACTGATAATGTATTAATCTGTGCCAGTTTAGGGTACAAATAAATACAGTGACAGCCAATGCATTTTTTGGCAAATGCTTATTTTCTATTGATTTTTGCTTTTTCTTTTTCTATTTATTGTTTGGCTTAAATTGTTTGTAATTTGGATGGCTTGTTTTTATTTCATTTTCCGATTGTTTAGCATTTTTAATAAATTATTTATTTTGTTAGCTACTGGTTTTAATTGATGTGTTGTTGTTGGCTAGTGGTTTTATTAATTAATTGATTTGTTGGCTAGTGGTTTCAATTAATTAATTGATTTGTTGGCTAGTGCTTTTAAATATTGAATTGCTTGTTTGGCTAGTGGTTTTATTTCTTGAATAGTTTGCTTGGCTAGGTGTTTCTTGAATTGTATTTGTATGTTTTGGAATAACAGATTTTTTTATTAGTGTGCTGTTTTGGAGCACATAATAAATGTGCTGTTTTGGAGCACATAATAAATGTTATTTATGTGGCTTACTATTAAGCATTTTAGTTCTTTTATTGTTAGGGTGTTTAGGTGCTTGAGTATATATTTTATTATTGTGTATTTTTGGCCTTCATGCGGTTTGATTAGGGTGACCATTGGCTGCTATTGTGGCTTATAATGCCCATATTATATGGGTATGATGTACCACTATGCCAATCAATGGGTACAGGGTGGGTATAGTGGTCCCAAGGTGGGTGGTTATGTCTCCCAGGTGGGTAGCGGGGGATGGGGGTTAACACCTTAATTACTATAGCTGTTATTAACCATTAAGGTGATTAAGGGTTTAGGGGCCATTAGATTGTATTTTTTCATGTAATTTTGCTGGCATCGGAGGACATGGACCTGAGTATGCTGATGAGGATGCCCTTCAGGATGGCATTGGTAAGTAGAAAGGTGTATTTACTTTATTTATGCTGTCTGGCTACTGTTTTATTTGACAATGGACAAATTAGCTATTATCCATATCTGCATAATAGTTATTTTGCCCATTACTGTACTGTATGTGTTTGGAGGGGGGAGGGGGTGTATTTATTTCAATGTATTGGGAAACAAAATTGGCCACAGGATTGGTACTGCGGGCCAGCGGGGACTCACGGGGACCACCCGAGGGCCCCCAGACACCCGCCGGGACCACCTGAGCCCCCCTGGAAACTCACAGGGACCACCCAGAGGCCCCCAGACACCTGTGTGGACCACCTGAGGGCCCACAGACACCCGCGGGGACACCTGAGGACCCCATGGACACCCTCAGCCTCTGGTATCAATCATGTGGGGGTAGAGGAGGTGGGTATTTGTGTTTATTGTGGGTAGTGGGGTGACTGTTTGGGGTATTTGGCCCTTGGTGGGTATCGGGAGGGGTTAACCCCTTCATTGCCTTAGCGGTTAGCCACTAAGGTAATGAAGTTGCCTTTTAAAGCATTTTTATTGCATTGGATTCATGCCGGGTGTCTCCGGTGCTGATATTAATGGGGGTATCAGCTCCGGAGACTCCCGGCATCAATCCAGTGCAGGAAAAAAGCATTTTTTTCCCTAAGTCCTGTCTCACCACCTCTCTACAGCTTCTCAGAAGACTCACGCCAACTTCTCCTGGCCTGAGGACTTTGGGAGAAACTTGGCGATTCATTCTTTTATCGCCCACTTATCGAGGTTTACTGAATAGCAGTAAACATTTTGTCCGATAAGTGCTTGATAATTGGCTGATGAACGCTTATAGCATAGGCCCCATATTTTTATAACATTGATGTGAGACAACTATACATTCAAATAAAATATTTATTATTGAACCTAAGATTACAACATTCAGCATAGGTTATCATATTTCTGTAATCATCTACTCACCTTGTCCTACATTCAGTACATATCTGGTGTCTCCATTGTTAGATGCAGCAGCCATGTCTCCATTGTTAATCAGCGGATATAAGACTTCAACGCTCCGGATAAAGTTCCAAGAAGAACTAGAATCCTAACAAATGGAGTCCATGTCACCATCATATGAGGTAGCATCTGAATATCAAAAACCAACCCAGCCCACCCTAGCAACAGCTGCTCAAACACTTGTCTCATTTTTTTATCAGACACCAAACAAATGTCACAAGTAAAAGATTAGACTAAAAAGAAGAGGGAGGCTGGACTTAAAAGGTGTTAAAAGTAGCATTGAAGAAACTAATTCCTACTTCAAGAAGCTGATGGAGATACAAAGTAAACAGCTGTCCGTGCGAGAGAGAACTGCAGCCAGTCTATCAGAGATGTGCAACATATTTCACACAGACATTGCTGTGATGAGTGCAACTGCTTCTGCAATAATGCCAAGTTGCACCTCTACCACATCCTTCACCTCTGACCAGCACACCTTCAACCAGAACCTGAGAGCCCATAGTCAACACCACTAAGTTGGGGTTCACGTGCCCAAGAAAGACACATGGAATCCTCTACCATCCTGACAACTCAAAAGGTATGAAAAAAGTAACAAATGACTAAATGTAAGCATAAATAAATAAAATGGATTGACATTTTATTGCCATTGTCCTCTATACAGACATACCCCACATTAACGTACGCAATGGGACCGGAGCATGTACGTAACGCGAAAATGTACTTAAAGTGAAGCACTACCTTTTCCCACTTATCGATGCATGTACTGTACTGCAATCGTCGTATACGTGCATAACTGATGTAAATAACGCATTTGTAACAGGCTCTATAGTCTCCCCAATTGCGCACTGCTTCGGTAAAGGTAGGGAGTCGGTATTGCTGTTCAGGACGTGCTGACAGGCGCATGTGCGAGCTACCGTTTGCCTATTGGGCGATATGTCCTTACTCGTGAGTGTACTTAAAGTGAGTGTCCTTATACCGGGGTATGCCTGTACCTGTTTGTTGTTTATTAACATGTATACCATTGAACGTATGCGGAGAAATACAAAAATACTGTTACGTTTTTAATAAGAAGCTCACAATGAAAGACAAAACTATTTCATAATAATATATAATTAATAGACATAATGAAACAAAAAACAATAGCTAACCACTTATAACAAAACAGAAAACAATTATTATATTTGCAAATATAAGTATACACAAAGCCTCACAAATAAATAATAATGACAACAAAGTCTTTACAACATATAAAAATTAATTCTCATATATGGTTAATTATGCAGTACAGTATTTTTTAGAGTAGCAAACATGATTAGTTAGATAGTACAGGGAAAAGTTGAACAAGTGCATGAAAAAGGTAGTTGAAAGACACAATTATATTGTAATATATGCTTTCACCACTAGGTAGTTCAGAGCGTTACTGTTTATTATGGAAGACTATGCACAATATGCATTATATGTTCCGTGGAATGTACATGCATTCAAGGGAGTTACTCTTCATACATATATTGGGTATATTGCACATACATACAATGGCTGGCGCCATTAACAAAAGGGATGCATGGATTACTCACAGCGCCATCTGGTGACATTCAACATCTTTGGTAACATGTTTCACAAGGCGCTGTGTAGAAAAGTTTAGCAACATTGCAAAACACGGTTTAACATACAAATTTGCTTCTCAGCGTTAATGGGTGCAATAATGTCTGCTACATCTGTAAATCAGGCAATCTCGCATATATTGAGGCAATGCGCCAAATTGAGTGAGTTTTACACATTTTGGCATACAACATGGATTGGCAGAGCTTGAATGAATTACAACTATGTGAACTAGAAGTACTGAGGCATAAAGAGATACACACTGTTGTTTTACATGAAATGAAAAGAACACAACTAGTGCACTTCTACCATCTTCCTACTGTCTCTGTACGTTCTTCCTACTTACCAATTAGATAGTAAGCTCTTCGGGGCAGGGACTCCTTTTCCGAAATGTCACTTTTATGTCTGAAGCACTTCTTCCCATTATGTGTTATTTGTATTATTTGTTATTTAGATGATTGTCACGTGTATTACTGTTGTGAAGCTCTATTGTTTGTAAATTAATGGTGCTATATAATTAAAGATATACATACATACACTCCTTGAGTCATATCCGTTGTCCCTCGCTTATCACCTGTCACTTGTCAGTGTCAGAAAGTGCAACCTTGGCTATGGCTATTAGTAAGCCAATATAACTTCGAACTGTAATTATACGGATATACAAAAAAAGTTTATGTAGCTGAGACCCCGTTTTCTCCCCCAATTGTTGTGTGGGGTGGGATATGTCGCACCTAGGGAACGTTCCAATAACGGAGGTTCCGCGTTAAGAATTGTGAGCACCCCAGGCTCTCCGTGGCAGAGGCTTAGGCCCTGTGAGTCTACAGGTTATACAGCATATGGTAGTGGCCTGTGTTCGATAGGAACCAGGGCTACATTTGGAGGCGCTGCTGTGATCTTAGACCTGGGGTGCCCCCCCCGAGCCAAAAATACCGCCATGGCCCTTCCCTCGCATCAGGAAATACGCGACTGGACACGACAAATGCGCACGCCCACCCGCCGCGCAGTGGCTGTGACCCGAGTACCCATGGCCCTACCCTTAGAGACATTGCAAACGGCCCTATGACAACTACCGGGTTTTGCCAAAGCCCGCCTGGTAGACGTACTCATAGATCAAGATGCTAAGTGGAACACCTTGCTAGTAGATTGTAATCTAGTAGTCCTCGAGCGTGCCACCCCTCAATATCTGCCTCTTCCAAACTCTCTGTCCGGCGGCAGCCCCTTGGTCTATCCCCTTCGGGACCCCCCTGTGGGGGAACTAGGAGACGACGACCCTACGGTCCCCTTTGCTCATTACCCCGCGAGCGAGGCGGGTAGCTGCCCATCAGACTGTAGCTATCCCGGGTCTAGCACATCCGAAGAAGCGGGGGTGCGTAGTGACATGCTGCATAAACTCAATGACAAGATAGACCAGTTAACCACTCCCTCAAGCTTACCACCGTTAGTAGAAGCACTTACCCTAGCTACGCATTCTCAAAGTTACCGGAAATTAAAGGCCTTCTCGGGGACTCTACCTGTGCCCACGGGAGAGGATGGGATAGATCCTTGGAAGGAACATACTAGGGGAGTAATGGAAGAATGGTCTTGTACCAATGTAGTGAAACGCCAACGGCTCATGGAGTGCTTGAGACCCCCGGCATCCACTTTGATCAGCATCCACCAAGAGCAGTATCCCGACCTGACCGCTCGTATGATGATCGAGTTTCTCGTCGAGGCCTATAGCGCGACCGAGGATGATGGGGCCTTGTGGGCTAAGTACTATGCTATTAACCAATATGAGGGAGAAGATTGGTCTGCCTATACCTATACCACCGCGTGCAAATCTCCCTGGGACCCCTGCTGCATCATAAATACTTGACCGCCTCCCAGATGGACGAATACCTCCGCAAACAATACCTACGGGGGTCGAGTCCTACTCACCCTATTGCAAACATGATTCGCGATAATCTCACTCAAGGACCTCCCCCCTCGTTTATCAAACTGTTACAGCAAGTCAAAGAGCACGAAAAGCATCTCATGCTGCACTCTCCACAGAAGTCTAAAGCAGCCAGCAGCACTAAACCCAAAGGGAGTGCTGAAAAGAAGGAGGAACCGCCGGACAAATCAGGTCCGGAGAGGCCGAAATACGCCGGCCGAACCTCGCCTCCATATGTACGCCATACCACACCCCGAGATATGTCCTGCTATAAATGCGGGAAGAAGGGGCATATCTCCTATGATTGTCGGATGGGGGAGTTGCGCCACCGGAGTCTGTCGCCCAAGAAATTCACGCCCCAGGCCATGATATGCGGTGTTTTCGCGACCAGCCCCGAAGCCCCTGTTTCCACCCAAAGTGGCGATGAACCCGAAGAGGAGAGTAACCGCGGGGGGCCAGTAGCACTGATCCGGGTACTAGTAGATGGTATCTACTCTTCCGCCCTGCTGGACACGGGATCTCAAGTAACCATCATATATCGCGGATTCTATGATCGACACCTCCAGAAGCGTCCTCTGAAGTCGGCAGGGCATATCAAAGTAAGAGGGCTGAGCAATGACGATTACCCCATTGATGGCATAGTGACCGTGGACCTGGAGATACAACAGCTCAACACGGGGAAGTCTCATCCCATGAAGGTGGACGCATTGGTCTATCCAGAACCCGGCGAATTTATGTGATGGTACAAAATCTTTCGCCATTCCCCATGGCCATCGACGCGGGACAGGGGATAGGGAGAATTTACCCCGTCAGCTCAGTGGATGAGGCCGTAGAAGTAAAAGCTGCCCGAGTGGAAGATCCCGGATCGCCGTTAGACTTCGACTTTGGTTCGTCCGGGCTGTCGGATACCTGGAAGGAGCGGTTGCGAGTACAGTTGGAAGAGAGACGACCAGTATTCTCTACAGGGGAGATGGATGTGGGGTGTAGCCGACACGCCCAACACACCATTCGGATGACTGATACCAAGCCCTTCAGGGAACGTTCCCGTCGGCTCGCTCCTAGGGACGTAGAAGATGTACGAGCGGCCCTCCATGAGATGGAAGAAGCCGGAATCATTACAGAATCACGAAGCCCTTACGCCTCGCCCATAGGGGTAGTGCGAAAGAAGAATGGGACGGTGAGGTTATGTGTAGACTACAGGACCCTCAACAACTGAACTATACCAGACCAGTACAATCTTCCCCGCATAGAAGAGATCCTGGATGCTCTACATGGAAGCAAATGGTTCAGTGTACTGGACCTCCAGTCCGGGTACTACCAGGTGCCTATGAGTCATGAGGACCAAGAGAAAACGGCATTCATTTGCCCATTGGGGTTCTACCAATTCACCCGTATGCCCCAAGGCATATGTGGTGCCCCTGCTACCTTCCAGTGGCTAATGGAGAAAACTTTAGGGGACCTGAACCCCCGAGAATGCCTCATGTATCTGGATGTCATCATAGTATTCGGGAAGACCCTGGAGGAACACGAGGCCCGACACCTGAAGGTACTTGACCGATTAGCTCAAGAAGGACTCAAGCTCTCCTTAGATAAATGCCGGTTCTGCCAGACGTCGGTGACTTATGTGGGACACATAGTGTCCGCTGAGGGAATCGCCACGGACCCAGCCAAAATAGAAGCCATCGTCAATTGGCCCCAACCTGACAATGTGGGGGAGTTGCGATCGTTCCTGGGGTTCTGCGGATACTATCGCAGGTTTGTGGAGGGGTATTCCCGACGGGCCAAAGCCCTCAACGGCCTCCTCAAAATATATCCGGAAGACACCGGCCGGAAGGCTACGCCTTCCCGACAACCCTTCGGGAACAAATGGACGAGAGAGTGTGAACAAGCCTTCAAGGACCTAAAACAGAGTTTAACCACGGCCCCCATGTTGGCCTATGCAAACCCCAAACAACCATATATATTACATGTGGATGCTAGCCTGAGTGGACTAGGGGCGGTGTTACATCAAAAATACCCAGAGGGACTACGGCCCATAGCTTATATCAGCCGCAGCCTTACCGTCAGTGAACAAAACTATCCCGTGCACAAACTGGAGTTCTTGGCCCCCAAGTGGGCCATTGTCGACAAGCTTTGCGATTACTTGTACGGGGTGTCGTTCGAGGTGTGGACCGACAACAATCCACTTACCTATATATGACCTCAGCCAAACTCGATGCGGCAGGCCATCGTTGGTTGGCTGCCCTGTTCAATTACAATTTCACCCTGAAATATAAGCCCGGCCCCTTGAACATTGGAGCTGATGCCCGGTCTAGGTGACCAGGGCTGGCCACTACCGATGAAGACCAATGGGAAGAAATTCCGGGACCCGGAATAAGAGCGCTATGTTGTACCGCTGCCATAGTCAATGATCAAGTGGCATTCTCCGAATTAAGGGTGGCTGACTCTCTAGGATGCGCATCCAACGCTATCCCGGAGGCTTATCGGGACCCCAGTGGCATGCACGTTACTCCCGACAAGATCATAGCCTGGAAAGATATGGTACGCTACCAAGAGCAAGACCCGGTCGTGGGGGCCATTCGCTATGCTATCCGGCAAAATCACCCGGCCCTCCTCAGACAGGCTCCGGGGGATGTAGGATGTATACTAATGCGGGAAGCCGACAAGTTTGAACTACGAGACAATCTACTGTACAGAGTGGTAGAGTATCATAACCACCCGAATAGGAGACAACTAGTATTGCCCAAACGACTACAGTACTTGGTACTGAGGGCTCTACACGATGAACATGGTCATTTGGGGGTTGACAAGACTTTCAGCCTAGTGAGAGATCGATTCTTCTGGCCCAAAATGACAGAAGCTGTAGAGCATCACTGTCGACGGTGAGTGCGGTGTATTCAGCGGAAGACATTGCCCACCCGGGCCGCCCCAATGGGCCACTTAAAAAGCACCGGGCATATGGACTTAGTGTGTATGGATTTCCTATGCATTGAACCGGACAGCCGCGGCATAGGCAATGTGCTGGTCATCACGGATCATTACACCCACTACGCCCAGGCCTTCCCGACCAAAGATCAAAAAGCCATCACGGTGGCCAAGGTGCTCTGGGAAAAGTACTTTATGCATTACGGCTTCCGCAACGACTTCATTCCGATCAAGGAAGAGACTTTGAAAGCAACTTGATAAAAGAACTGCTGAAAATCTTGCACATCGCTAAGTCCCGAACTACCCCCTACCACCCCGAAGGGGATGCCTTGCCGGAACGGTTCAACTGTACATTACTGGACATGCTAGGCACATTAACGGGGGTCGAAAAGACTGAATGGAGTCGACACGTGGAAACACTAGTGCATGCCTACAATTGCACACGACATGACTCCACGGGATTCTCCCCGTACTTCCTCATGTTTGGGCGAGAAGCACGACTGCCGGTGGATATACGGTTGAGAGTCTCCACCGATGGAGTGCATAATACTACTCATTTCCGATATGTACAGCGATTGCAAGAGAATCTGCAACGGGCCTACATACAAGCTGAGAAATCTACCGAAAAACTGAACGCCGGGAATAAACGGCGATATGATCATAAAGTTAAACACAGAGACATTAAACCAGGCGACGCAGTACTCCTCCGTAACCTGGGAGTGCCGGGAAAACATAAATTGGCTGACCGATGGAGGGAGGGAGTGTACGAGGTAGCCTCACAAATGCCCGGCCTTCCGGCCTACCGCATTAAGGACTCGGAGGGTCGGGTGAAGACATGGCACCAAAATCATTTGCTCCCTATTCCCGGAGTGGAGGAGGGGAATTTGGAGTGGCCGGCATCCTCGTTGGATGGGGAGGGGACATTGGGAGAAGACACGTTAGGGAACTCAACCTTTCAGGAAGATCCACAAGAGGGAACCTCTCAAAGGGGCCCTCAACAGAGTGCACCTCCCGGCAGAGCTACGGGTAAAGGGCGCGGGGAGCATTCACTCCAGGGGGTGGCTCCGGAAAATTCGTCACTGGACCCACTGAGCCCGTGCTTTGTACCAAGTCAGGATAATTTAGAGACTGTAACCCCCTCAAGGGAAGAACTCGAGATTCAAGACCAAGATAGTCACTCTCCCAAGGGAGTGACCGAGCAACAGTTAAGGCGAAGCCAAAAGAACGGGCAACCTCCCATGAGGATGGCCTATGATCAGTTTGGGGCACCCCACTATGAGGCTCAGCAGTGGGCCCGCAGCCGCGTGAAATCAGTGATTGGGATGTTTAGCGAAATGTACAATCTGATTTAGAAGAGAGAAATGTTGTTGTTATGCAATTTTTCATTATATAAACGTTGTACTAGTTTAAAGGTATTGTCCAAGCGGGGATGTTGGAATCCACAGGGGGGAGGATGTAGCCAGGACCCCGTTTTCTCCCCCAATTGTTGTGTGGGGTGGGATATGTCGCACCTAGGGAATGCTCCAATAACGGAGGTTCCGCGTTAAGAGAGCCGCCATGTTTAGGGTGGCGCTGGCAGGGTAACAAAGCCCGCGAAGGAGGAGAGCTCAGGGAGGAGGGGAGTTAGGGGACTACGGGTTTCAGCAGCCCTCGAGGTCCCCCGTGACACGGCAGAACCAATCAGGAACGAGAATAGGGAGGAAAAGGAAGTTGTGGGGCGCACGAGGGGTCAGAGTTAGCTGTTGGAGGAAGGAGATGGAGCTCTGGTGTAGGGAGGCAGGCCGCCCCTACCTAGGCCGCATGCCCCAGACCCAGTTAGGCCCTGAGCCCCAGTAGAGTGCAGCTGAGCTAGATCCTGGCCATAGTCAGGTTCCGGATCCCCTTCTGTGATACGATCGCTACCGGGACAGTTCTAAATCAGCGGGAGGCCTGGGACCAGGCCCCGCTACTAAGTCGCAGCGTGTCTGTGTGGGATCGCCCCGGACACCTACGGGTGACGTCCTCTATGCCCACGCCGATCCTTTTTGAAGATAGTTGCAGAACCGGGTACAGGAGTGCCCGGCAGGTAAACGTCAAGTGCACCAACGGTACCATTTTCACTCTGGTACACGGTGGCTGCGCAGTCACACACATACATCCACTGACTCACTTGCGGGTGGGGGAACATATTCCATGCGGGAACTGGACACGGGGTGGGATCACCGGTGAAGGGAAAGGGAGAGTGAGCGTTCAGCCGGACGCTGGTAGAAGTGTCTCCTCTAGGGAGGGACACCTGTTAATTAAGCTGTTGGTTGCTACAAGTAAATGTATATTGGTTAAGGTATATCGCTGTGTGTGTGTTCATGTACATAAGTTCCTGCGAAGACCCACTTCCCCTAGGGCGGAAGCTGTCGCAGGTGGAGGCGCTGCAACAAGTCATAAGTATTGTGAGCACCCCAGGCTCTCCGTGGCAGAGGCTTAGGCCCTGTGAGCCTACAGGTTATACAGCATATGGTAGTGGCCTGTGTTCGATAGGAACCAGGGCTACATTTATAAAAATAGCAATATACATATATATATATATGAAATATGATTTTGCGATCCCTGGATTATAAAAAAAGAACAAAATAAAGCTCAGGAGGCTCAGTAACATGATGATGATTGATGGATGATAATGATTATTGGTGATGATTATTGATTAATGATGATGATGACGAAGATGATGATGATGATGAAGATGAAGATGATGATGAAGATGATGATGAAGATGATGATGAAGATGAAGATGATGATGATGATGAAGATGATGATGAAGATGATGATGATGATGATGATGATGATGATGATGATGATGATGATGATGATGATGATGATGATGATGATGATGATGATGATGATGATGACAGTAAAAGAAAAATGATTACTGCTTCATACATTTGCAGCAAAAAAATATATATAAGCGCACACTAGGTATCACCTCAAATGTAACCTTAAATAAAACACGTGGGATATACAAAAAATAGATGACTCAAACTTAAAAATGAAAAAGTGTATAAAGTAAAAAAGTGAACAAAAAATCACTATACATGAGAGATGCAGCTGATTAAAGAGATGTTTCCCAACATCACATAGAACAGATAGCAAGAACTTTTACAGCGCAAGGGGCTCTGCGTATATCATGAAAACAGCATAAAATGTACTTAGTGCAAACATGCTAAAAGCAAAGATTTGAATGTGATCAAAAACTTTCAAATGCCCACTCACGTGGTGGTGGATTAAATCAGGCATATATCCTATACTACTGATCTGAAACTGGATGTGGTGGAGTAATACCGGACTTCACAATGATATACAGATGCAGCCACCAGTATTAGATCACTTGCCTTGGAAAATCTGGGGCAATCTCACAGTAAATGCCTCTACATGCCTCAACATTTCTGTGAGATTCCTAATGGCCCATCGGATTAACACAGCGGATGATCCCTAAAGTCCCATTGAAACTACTGGTGGCTGCATCTGTAGATGTGATCAATTTTATAGTTAAAAATACATAGGCAGTGAGCTCCAAACAACTCACATGCTCCCATAGGTTTACAGGCAATTTGACCACTCAGGGTCCCGCTATACCAGCTTCTCGATCAGCCACTCAGACACTCAGCTGATACTCGCTTTTTTCTCCTTGTCTCTATGGCTCCGTCGCGCTTCCGGGTTAGCAGCTTGAGGCGTGTCTGTCAGCGGGGACGCAGGCAGAAAGACTGCAGTGGTTTTTTTAAAGTGCCGGTGACTGCGATGAACAGCTGATGTTCACCTAATGTAATGCAATGTCTTTATATATAATGTATAACCCTGTCCACCTAATGTACCCATGTACTATATTTGTAACCATGTATCTGTCATCATAACTCTGTGCCCAGGACATACTTGAAAATGAGAGATATCTCTCAATGTATTACTTCCTGGTGAAACATTTTTATCAATAAATAAATAAAATAAAGACCACAACTAGCTTCAACAAAGTGTAAAACTTCCACTAACTAGAGACTGGCGCATTTTTCTTTAAATTTTTAATAAAAATGTCACTAGTTTTTTTTTACATTTGAATACTTGAAAATGTGAAAATTTGCTACGAAAATATTCTAAAGTTGGTGAAAATAAAGCAAGAGAATATTGAAAATTAGCAAAGGTTTGAAAATTTACACACAAAAAAAAACCCACAAACGAATTTGCACCATATTCACAATTCAAATGTAGACAAATTCCCCCATCTCTAGCACCGATCACTCCAAATATCAGAACTTGCAGTGGATCAGTACTATGTGCAATGTGGTTTCTCTAAATGGGAATTGGTGCACTTTAATTTCTTTTTCTACCTATCGATTATGACTTTTAAAATTATATCTAAGGTACCCATATGATCTATTCTATACTAAAAGACACACACCACATTTACTATACTACTGTTCAATGATGGCACCATTTACAAAGAATAATTGATGTAATTTATATACTCTTTATTTCGTTAGAGGAATGTTTTCATGCCCATGTGACATTGCTGACAATGATCATCAAGGATTAAATTATATGAATATCTAAAAGTTATTGTAGTACTGGATTCTTACTTTTTTTTCTGTCTGTAGTGGTTCTACTGGTCCAGCCACTGCTGGGATAACTTCTCTAGTAAATGCCACATTCATGGGACCTTTGCCAACATAGTTTGTTGATGCATATTTTTAGACTTAGGAAATAACTCCAATGATGGTGGTTTCAAAGGCACAAGTGGTTGATTCCTAAGATGTTTCTAGCAAAGCTGTCAGTTCCTTCCCTTCCGATCAGTCACTGTCTCAATCAAAGCACATTTAAAGCAGCTAAGCAATACTTGTCTCTCTTCTTCCAAACAGCACTTGCTGTTTTGTAGAAGCATGTCAGGATTAGCATGGTGAATGCTTTCCTATTTTATAATTGCACCAACAATGATTATGGGCATGACCTTAATGCAACTTCCTCTTGTGCAAGCCGGGGTTATATGTCCTGAGAGACTTAGTTTGGAGTACTGTATGTTAAAGAAAAATGGACCATGCAGATTTTTAAAAAAGTGTGTCAGGGCTTCTGTTTCCAGTGTGGATGAGTGGCGAATCGTCCTAGTAGAGCTTCTTCAGGATTTCAGACAAACAACTACCTAATTGCACTTTGAAGGCTGAAAAGTAATCAGAGACTGTTCAACTAACGTATAGGAAAGATATCTCACCTCATCCACCGGGAAATGACACCAAAGCCAAGATCTGAAAAACAGGACTGAAGAAAGCCGTTAACAAACATGGCAGAGACCATGTAGGCAAAAGAGCAGGGGCCTGTGCAAAATACCTTAGCAGCTCAGATGACACAAATAGTCATGCAGGTTCTCACTCATCTACTGCACAAATGCATTGGGGCATATTCTAGTAGCTGCAATTTTGTCATTGCCAAACCAAGTGGTTTGACAATGTTAGAAGTAGCATAATAAAATTTGACAACGAGCCATATTCTATATTACAAATCGCATCATATAAGTCACATTTCTAAAAAATGGCAAATCGCGTGTTTTAACAGCCAATACATGTGGGTTGTTATTTTATTTGTCAACATAACCTGGCAAGGAAACGCATCACACACTATATTAAGTGGCTACTTTAGACAACGTGTCAGTGTAGTGTGGAGTCAGGAGTAGTATTTGTTGGTGCAAATTGGTTGCAATTTCTGAATGAGTTGTGTTCTATTGTTATATCTTCATTTCACATTTTTTTGGTCAGTGTGAAAGATTTCTTGTAGTGTCTTTTATGCATCTATTTTTTTCTTCACCGTTTTCTGTGAGTGACATTTTGTTCTTCACTGTTTGGTGAGTGAGTGGCATTGGGCATGGGAGGAGTGGGAGTGAACATGGGCATGTGAGTGAGAAGAGTGGGCATGGGAGTGGGTGTGAGAGGATTGCGAGTGAGATGAGCTGGCAGTGGGCATGAGAGGAGAGGAGATGTGAGGAGTGGAGATGAGATGAGAGGACTAGTGAGAAGGGGTGAGGAGGGGTGGTTTGAGGAGTGGTGGCGTGAGGAGTAGAGGGGTGAAGAGTGGTGGTGTGACAGGAGGAAGGAGATAATGTGGGGAGGAGGTCAGGAGTCCTACAGAGGTAAGCACAGAGGTAGGGGAGTCCACCAGGGGTTTGAGGGATCAGGGGCAGCAAGAGGGCTCTGGGAGGAGTGTGCAGGCAACAAGGGTAAGTCAGCAGCACACTTATGACAGAATGGGACATTTGGTCATGGTTATTTCACCGCAACCAAATGACAGCCAGCATTCATTGGAAGAAGGACCCTCCGCCACAGCTGATCTGTTGCAGGAACCTTCACCACCGTCCGCTTTTAGGAGAAGGTAAGTTTTAGTGGTTAGGCTATGGGGTTAGTTTTATAGGTTTTAGTGGTTAGGTAGAGGTTTTTAGGGTAAGGGCTTAGGGTAGAGGGTTTAAGGGAAAGGGCTTAGGATAAGGGAAAGGGTAATGGTTAAGCATAGGCCCTTATGTTAGCGATGAAGCGGGCGGTGGTGACGGGTCCCGGAGGCGGGGTGAGTTGCGGCAAAGCGCTGGTAGTTATTTGGTTGTTGCTAACTGGCCGGTACCAAATGTCCTCGACTGCACTTCCAGAGGTTCAGAGAAAGAGGCTCCAGCAGTTACATCACCACACCTCCTTTACCAATGATGAAAATTAGGTCTCTCTCTCTATCCTTCCTCTCTATCTCCCTCTACCCCCTATCTCCCCCTATCTCCTTTCTCTCCTCTCTCTCTTTTATGTGAGTGATTTTCATAATAGTTGGTTTCATGTGGCTATATATGTCTGGATGCTGTATTATTATTACCTCATTGATGTTATTGGTCTTCGTGACACCTGATAGATTTTTCCGTTAAGGGAAGCAAAAGTACTACCTTATTTATAATTCGAATGAGCTTCAATTACAAGGACCTATTTCACTGTCCAAAAAGCATAATGTACATCATTTTGTTAATTGGAATAATTTAAGGCATTTTAATTTCTAATCACATGCTGACCTAACAACATTTACATTCAATTGTCTGTCAACATTTACAGACCTTGTTCTACTTTTGTTTGACCAGGAGCCTCATTGGAAACCTACCGACATGACTCCCCATTATGGTGCTCACTATGCATGTTCCCAATGCTCTACAGTGGGTCGAAGAATCCAGCACAAGATGAGTAGAGGGAGGAGTCTCCTCAGCTGGCTGAACAGCACATATTGGAAGAAACAGAGGCAGCTTGTGTAGCTGTATGACCCATTGATACTTCAAAGGTTGAAGTGGTGAGAAAACCTACAGGAGGTGGAGGAACATTTCTTCAGAACACAAAAAATATAATCACTGTAAACTCATAGAACTCAAAAAAGCTGAATCTGAAGATTTTAAAGCCATAAAAAAAACCCTCCAAAACACCAATTTTATGCTCAAAATTCAAATGCAATACCAGGCGAGACAGACCACAGTGACCAAGATCATTGTTGCTACTTTTAAAAGAAAATAGCAGAATTTTAAAACAGGGACAAGCTTGGATGATTGGAGCAGCTAAATGCAGGGAAGCCTCTAACCCAACAGGAGAATCCCTGCAATTAAGTCTGCCTCAATAAAATAGACCAAGTATTTTGCATCTGGGCCTATGTACACATGTAGAGGAGAGGCAAACACCAAGGGTGCCACCAAGGTCTGATGCTGTGCCACCAATCTCTGCTGCTGTAACACCAATGGCTGCTGCTTTGCCACCAATGTCTGTTTCTATGTCTAGTGCTTGAGCTCCACAACCAGCTGTAGCAGTGACAGCAACAGGCCCAACAACAAGAACAGGAAGGGGGCAAAAGAATATGTGGGGCACCTTTTTGTTCACTTAGAACAAAATAAATGTAATAAATGTCTTAGGTAAAATTTGTTGGCAAATTCTGAAAACGCTGATTCTGAAAACACTGCATCTTACAGGCTAATTCCTGCTCAATATGCAGTAAACTTCCAAATATTCACTACATGTATGGCTAACAATAAGGGAATTATGCATGGTTATCAGGACACAGTGCTGAAAAGCGTTTGACATGGTAACCTGGGACCATCTGTTCACTACATTAGACAAATTTGGAATCAAAGGAAAATTTATACAAGTTCTTAAAATGAGTAATTCTAATACCAAAGCCTACCAAATTGTAATTGGTCAGCTATCACAAGCGTTTGATCTAGAAAAGGGTACAAAACCAGGATGTCCTCTTTCACCCCTGCTCTTCGTACTAGCGCTAGAACCCTTTAAAACATGATTAGAGATAAAATAAATAAATCGGTTTGTACAGATGTTTATAAGTATATATTCATGATACCGTACATGCGAGTGAAACTATGCATACTGCACATGCTTTCGTGAATTCTTGATTTATTTAAGTGGAAATTAGCTTGAAGCCTGTGTGGTAAGCCTTGCCATTCTGAAGTGGGTAACCTTAATTTGGAAGGCAGTTTCACTTATTTGGAGATAGTTTTTCTATAGAAATGCATTGATGTTTAGAGGCACTGCCCTGACAGTAAACGCCATGTGTGTTATACATGCAGAGAAAGATGCCCATGATTAAAATACCATTAACACTCTTACAAAACTGTTGTAACACTACCAAAAATATATTAGTAAATGTATTAAAGGATTAGTTTAATAATATAAATTGTAAGTGTAACACATGGATCCCCACCCAATCGCAGATCAGGTCCCCTAAGGTGTTCTGGGGTCTGGCTGCATGTCTCTGTGTGGTGCATACCTGCTGGCAACAGGAGGGCCTGAGACTCCGTGGTGACATGGGGGAACAACAGGACAGGTTTCTGGGGTGAATGCCTTCGTTCTCCTTCTACTGGTGCAGCGCGTCCATCTGCAGTAAGGCCCAGGGATATGGGGTGGAATCCCTACTGCTGAATCCCCTCCCAAGGATGAGAAATTCCAGTCTCACACAATAGGTCTTTTTCCAATTAGCAGCAGCTCTATATTTCTCTCAGCAGCAGCAGACAGGTACAATCAATATACACAGCCAGCTAGCTGTTCTCCGTTAGGATGGTCCCTGCCTCCACTCGGGACCCAGGGCCATCCAGAGTGGGGCTAGCTCTTCCCTTACCCCCTAAGCAGGGTAATAGGTATTTGGTCCACCTCACTATCAGCTCTACTCCTAGGCTGCTCACTCTCTTCTTCTCTCTAGCTAACTCATAACTCCTCAAAGACTAGACACACTAGCTCTTGTCACACACACTAGACTAGAACCACTAAATAGGAAGTGACACTGCCCTTTGTAGCTTCAAGTAGGCACCGCCCCTGTGTCTCTTGATTGGACACAGGGTCAAGTGACCTACCTTCACTTACTCAGCACAGTGTCAGAAGTAGGGAAAACCCATGATAACTCCTGGCACCTGCCCTTATAAGGGATTACACACAGGAGGAGGATAGAAATATAGCCCATAATCTTACCAGGGCTACATAAGTGTCCACCAAGAACCTCAGCTGGTAGATTGTATTTTCCCCCATCAAAATATATCAGCCCCTTTGTGCAGGATCCTGAGATGAGATAAAGGAGGTGTACAGCTTCTAACTGTGCTGCAGTAGTCCATTTCTTTCTTATAAGAAACCATTTTCTGTTCTGGTTAACAAAAAAAAAGACTATCCATTTATATTTTAGATACATTTTTCTATTCCTCATTTGCCTAACCCATTACCAGATGTCATACAGCGATTAAATTATAGTCAACGATATCGTGTAATTACATGCAAATGAATACCCTGATGAGCATGTCAATCTTATTTTGTTATTCCAGGTTTTGTTATACAAGCTGCATAACACAGCAAGTGAAAGCTGTAGGAAAATACAAACATTTAAATATCATGGGAAATAAAAAGTGGAATAGTCAAAAGCGAACATTTTCATTAAAGCCATAAAAACTAAGAATGTAACATGTTTTTCAATACTCATGAGATAGCAGGTCAGTTTTGATCAATTCTATACTAAACTATAGAGTAAACAGATCCCAGATTTAAAAAAAATCCAAGTTCTGGAATTATTTATTAGAAAAACTACCTAAAATTAGCAAAGAAGATTTGGATAGTCTAAATACGGTCTCAACAGAAGTTGTAATGGAAAAAGTCATTAAACCATATTATAATAAAGCCTCTGGACTGGATGGCTATCTGGCAGAATTCTATAAGCTCTTCAGGAAAGAATTAGCCCATCATTAATGCGCAGTGTATAACAAATTCTGGGAAAAAGGTTTTGACAATGAGGAATTTTCCATATATCCGCTAAGACTTAAAAAAAAAGGCAGAGATTCTGAAAACACTGCATCTTACTGGCCAATTTCATTGCTCAATATAGACTACAACATATTTACTACATTTAGGGCTAACAGATTAAAACTATACTATACGCTACATATAATTATATCCAAAGATCATATGGGCTTTGTCATGGGCAGACACTCCACCTCTAACATAGGGTAGCATTATCTATCCTACAAAAATATGCTGACAATAACAGAAACTTCTGCATGCTTATTAGGTTGCTAAGGAAGTGTTTTCGTGCACTAAAATAAGATGTACATGTAGCACTGCTTCCCCAACCCTCTGGGGGATGTTACATGTTGTGTTACATGTTGTGTGGTGCTGTGGCATACCTGTGAGTGTCCAGCAGAGCTGAGATGTCCGCGTTGGTATGGGGACCAGGACAGGTTTTTGTGGTTTATGATGTTCAAATCAGGGTGTTAGCACCTCTAGCTTCAGGGAGTTCCAGGATGCCCAGAGATAGATCCCCCCAAAGCACAATACTTCCATACCCCTGTCCAATATACTGCAATCTCAGACAGGCGTATATAAAACAAAGGGCTTTATTACATGCAGTCACTGCAATTGTTCTTTACAGCATAGCAGATGAATGTAAGAGGATCCCAGGCCTCTGGATGGGGCAGGACCTCTGGTAGTATTGAGGCCTCTGTAGAATTTAGGTGTTCTCCCAGCCCCCTAGGGCTGGGGGCACGCTCATCCCAGATGGGAGAGACTCACAGCCCTTCCAGTCTATCCAGACTCCAGACCAAACTGACCAACAGTTTGACACTTCCTCTCTAAGATCTGGAAGGGGAGTGTATAGTGTTTGCACCACTATTGGCTGTATACAAACACCATGTCACCTCCTCTCCTGTCACTAGAGAGTAGCATAAGGGGGGTTCAAAGCCTCTTGGAATAGCTTGTCACTGCCTGCAGCGCTATCAGGACTTATGTGACAAGGGCAGAAAGGCAATCTGGACCAGCCATGTTACATACATGTTACAAAAAAAAGCCAATATAGCCTCGAGCCTTGAATGATGGAGATAAGAATAATAAGGTTTTTTTAACATCCTACACGATTCAGCAGAAAAAAAAATGTGCATCACGCCATAATCCCAAACTAAATGTAGCATTGATGCTACTAATGTCAGTAGTTCATACACATCTTTATTAAGATTATCATCTAATTCCATGTTCTCTGTTACGACAGAAAAAGAAAAGGGGGACTATTCTAGTAGCTTCGATAAGTGACATATCGCCACTTTTGAGCACTTCTCGAGCGAGTTTGCAAGTGTAGCTATACAGAAAGCTCCGTTAACATGCCAAACTCTTCGAGAACTGCTTCTTCCCGATCAGTAGTACTCTTGCAATCTCAAACAGAGTGATTGCTCACAAAATACTCAAACACATTTTTTTAAATCCAAGTGACAAAGGCGCTTCAGCACTGAATCCCTTTAATATACTGTATATGTTAAATATAATATATCTTTGTCAGGAAGAAAGAGGAGAGACATGAGTGTAAATCCTGTGACAACAAACTCTACTAGCACTGATCTTGGTAGTAATGATTCCGATATACATTTTTTTATTTCACAATATAATAGGAGTAGTAACCAAATTAAGACCATTTTACGTAGACATTGGAATGTGTTGGAAATGGACCCCTCATTGAAAGACTATCTTCCAACAGGCCCGAAATGTGTCTTTAGGAGAGCCAAGACCATAGCAGGATTCGTGTCACCTAGTGACATCTTCCAAAATAACATAAAGAAGAGAGATTTCTCTACCAAGGGCTCCTATCGTTGTGGAGCATGTAATATATGTAGATGTATGGTACCTTCTAAGTGTTTCTCATCCCACAGTCTCCAAAGGAGTTTTAAGATTGATAGCTTTATGAATTGCAATACCAAATGTGTTATATACTTACTCACTTGTGGCTGTGGGATGAGGTATGTGGGTAGAACAACTAGAGCGGTGAAACTGAGGATTCAGGAACATGTTAGGCTCATTAAAAAGGGAGATCTCGGAGGCGCATGCGCGATGGTGAGGGGAACGGTTGTCTAATCGTATAGCTCCCACCCCCGCCAAAGCATTTTTTCAAATAAAGCCAACCAAAACTACTAAATCTACAGAAAAAGCAAGGGTACCGACGCCAGAATACACCGCGATGGCCCCGCCATCAACAAAAAAAAAGAACACAGGAGATCTGAGGAGGTATTTGAGCAGATCCTCATCCAGAGACGGGAGGGCAGAAATGGCGCCCGGCTCGGCACCAGGATCGGGATCGGAAAGAGAAGAGGACCGAGAGGAGACACCAGAGCAACGGCCAGTGCGGCGGTGCGATTTCGACCGGCTGTACAACGACATGAAGTCGTTGTTCAGGGCCGAGATCCAGGAACTCCGACAGGAGGTACAAGGACTGGGAACAAGAACTGGGGCCCTGGAGGACAAGATGGTGGCGGTCTCCTCCACAATTAAAAAATCTGATAAACGGGCTGCATACCTACAAAACCAGATCACAGAGCTGGCCGAGAGACAGGAGGATGCTGAGAATCGGGACCGGCGGAGCAACATTCGCATCCGAGGCATACCAGAGGAAATAACAGAGATTGAAGATTTCCTCACAAGATGGATGACGGGCCTGCTCCCCGACACTCCGGCAGCTGAACTAATGTTAGACCGATGCCACAGGGCCCTACGGAGCAAACCGCTGGCGAATGCACAACCCAGGGATGTGATCGCCAGGTTACACTACTACCGCACCCGGCAGGCAGTCTTTATGAAAGCCCGGGGAGAGGAAGCCTGTAAATTCGAGGGCATCTCACTACAACTTTATCAAGATCTGTCCCCCCTGACCCTGGCCAGACGCCTGAAGCTCCAGCCCATAACCCGCCTCCTCAGGGACAAAGCCATCCGATACAGGTGGACCTTTCCGTTCGGCTTACTAGTCATCAGGAACGGAAAGGCCACCTCAATGAAAAACCTGGAGGAGGGGGAGGAATTCCTGCGAAGGTTGGGAATTCCGACCGGAGAACCTAGGAGCCCCCAGGCGGAGAGAGAGCCGGACAATGAGTGGCAGCAGGCCGGCACATCCCGGAAAACTCGAGCCGCCAGCGAACCGGAGAAGGAGTGAAATAGCAAATAAAGAACGCAGAATGCTCAGCTCCAATAAAATGTTGTGTTTCCAGTTTTGGTTGCCTACAAGTTATGGCCTACAGTTGGGACTCTCAGGACTGCTAACAGTGTGAAGCGCTAAGTAGCGGAGTCGGCATAAGTGATGCCACAACTCCTCCTATCTAAGGCGGGATACACAGATCTTATTCCACGGGTCCAGATCTAAACCTGCAAAAGAAAAGACTTACCAGAAATTCCGGCGATAATGGCTGCCCCGCAACCCGGAAGAGACGCGTGACACGCACCTAGGAAAGATGGAGGCATCGCGCCTCGTGGCGAGACAAAAATAACCTGCACGGCCGGAAGAAGAGGAGCCCAGCGCGGGAAGACGTCCACTGCCGTCGACGTCCGGCGGTGAATGAGCCAAGACCGGAAGGACGTCACCGGATATGGCCGTGCGGCCATCTTGGTAGAGGCGCCCCAGTGGGAAAGGAGGAGCTACGTCACGAGACGGCGCCGGAACAGCCCCGAGACCAAAGAAACCGGATGCCCGCGGCAGCATCTATACAACAAGGCACTGCCCCACGGACAACTGAGCAGTGTCGCCCTGCCCGCAGACCCACCTGCCGCAGACCCCCCGCCGGAAGACACCCCGGCCCCGCATGCTGACGTCCCCCCGAAGGACAAGGCCATTACCCACTCATAGCCTAGACAAGGGATTAGGATATGTTGAGGGAAGTAGGGGGAAAGGGGAATACCCCAGTGCGGCAAGGCAGAGAAGAGTAACACCACACAGCGGACAGCAGTAACACCACGAATCAAAGGGGAGCAGGGCCAAGTAGTCTTATGCCCCAAAGTGAGGGGCCAGTAAAGAAGGGGCCTGGAGAGAGCTAGCAAGTACGAAAGGTCATAAAATACCGTGGGATATATAATGATCACAGGGCACAGAGACAGCACACGCCACATACAAGCTAAGCAAAGGGTAAAGCCCCCCACATAGATAGGGTACACATATACACCAATTCGGCTTGCAGTCCTGAAGACGCCGGACGTTCACATTGATTATAACGAGTTACCATAAGTTTGGCTAAAATCTGATGGGGGGGGGGGGGTGACCTCCTTCTTGCCGTCGCCATGAGTCTCCTCATGGATACCTGGGGGATAGACCCCAGGAGATCCATGCAAGACCCCGGTGGGCCGGGGAACACGGGTAAGGCTCAACCTTGCGCGATCGGAGGTGGGCCCGCCCGAACCGGAACCCCACGTGGGGCAGTTCAGGTGCCCAGGGGATCTCGGTCCTCTGAGGTCGCCGAAAGTTATTCAAGTTTATTTGTTGTCTCCCCAATGTCCCCATTGTGTTTACCCCAGTGTTTCTCCCCTGCGCAGATGAGCAGTATACAAAGCAGTTCACAAGATCATACTCTGAGGAAGTTCATGCCCCCACTAGAAAGAGGTAAAGCAGCAATTCCTATTGAAAACACCAATGGGTAAGGATTTTACAATATTATCACACAACACAAAAGGTTTCAATAGCCCCCTGAAAAGAAAACTGGCATTCACAGACTACCGGAGGCAAGACCCCGATATAATACTACTCCAAGAGACCCACTTCTCAAAGACCAGTTCCCCCAAGTTCCTAGATAGCAGATACAGAACGTGGCTCGCCGCAACAGCAAACGTAAAAAAAAGAGGGGTAGCAACCCTATTACATAATCGCCTGGTATTCAATGTCACGCTAACCAAAAAGGATAAGAATGGTCGCTTCCTGATAATAGTAGGCGAGATGGGAGGACAGCCCCTTACAATCGCTAACGTATACGCCCCCAACGAGGGAGCCGATACTTTCTTCACGAAATTCTTCACCATCCTCCATAGAGTGGCACAAGGCGGTATAGTTTTAGGGGGCGATTTCAACCTGACATTAGATCCCAAGGCCGATAGGTGCACACCCAAAGCACCGAAGCACACACAAAGTAGAGCAATCTGGAACCAAGGCCTTAAGACAAATAGGCTGGTAGATATATGGCGGGAACAACACCCAGGAGCAAAAGAGTACACGTTCTACTCGCACCCCCATGACAGATACAGCAGGATAGACTACCTCTTTGTGTCTAACAGAATGGTTTCGCAGATCTCCCATACGGGCATCCATGATATTTCATGGTCAGATCATGCGCCAATTGAGCTGCGGTGCACAGACTTCAGACTAGATAGGCCAGGAGCGACATGGAAGCTTAATGAATGCTTGTTAAAAATCCCTGAAATTGAAACAGAAATACGGGATAAAATCAGGGTCTATTTTGAGGAGAATGTCGGTAGCGTGACATCCCAATCCACCCTATGGGAGGCCCATAAGGCAACTCTCCGTGGAGAACTCATGGGGATAGCCAGTAGGGGGAAAAAAGCAAGAGAAAATAAAATTCTGATCCTCCAATCCGAACTATCAGCCCTCTCCGCCCTACACAAAACTACCAAACAAGCGCAGACCTTACAGGCCTGGCGTGACACTAAAACTAAATTGCATCTGTTGATGTCCTCCCGAGCCGAAAAGGAGCTGACCTGGTCTAGGCGACAATTCTATGAGAAAGCGAACAAGCCAGATACCCCACTTGCCAATAAACTCAAAAATTGTAACCGTAACTTCCATATTCAGTCCATTCGTACCAAGAACGGTGACCTTACTTCTGATCCTAAACTAATTGTAGAGGAATTCAAACAGTACTATGAGACCCTGTACGACGGGGAGAAGGTCTCCCATTGTGAGAACACTCATAGGCAGCTGAGGACGTTTCTAACTGAGGCAAAACTACCCAGACTGGGCAGATTGGAAAGGGAGGCATTACAGGCAGACTTCTCAGGTGAGGAGATTTCAGAGGTAATAAAAGCACTAAAGCCAGCCAAAGCCCCGGGCCCGGATGGCTTCTCTAATTTGTATTATAAAAAATTCAGAAAAACCTTAGTACCTCACCTGGCCCGATTATTCAATTCATTTTTAGATGGTGCCCCTATTCCTAGCCAAATGCTCCAGGCGTCTATAACAGTGATCCCTAAACCAGGAAAGGACCCAGCAGACTGTAAAAGTTATCAGCCAATATCTCTTATCAATTCAGACACGAAAATCTTCTCCAAACTATTAGCCAACCGTCTGAATTCGGTCATGCCGAAGCTGGTCCACCCCGACCAAGTAGGATTTATATGCGGCAGGCAAGCTATGGACAATACCAGACGGATAATAGATTTAATTGATTTGGCACAGAAAAAACACATCCCGTCTATGGCATTAAGTTTAGACGCTGAAAAGGCCTTCGACCGCATTGATTGGCCCTACCTTACAGAGACGCTGCGAGTGTTTGGCATAGGGGGGAGAATGTTGGGCGCTATTCTGGCTCTCTATAGGGATCCGAGGGCGAAGGTCAGACACCAGGGCTTCCCCTCGGCAGACTTTCCAATAAAGAGCGGCACCAGGCAGGGATGCCCCTTGTCCCCACTTATTTTTGCATTATGTATAGAACCCCTAGCGGCACATATCCGCAACTCTCCAGATATAACAGGTATACAGATAAAAGATCAGTCACATAAAGTGGCCCTGTATGCAGATGACATTATCCTAATGTTGTCCAAACCCCTTACCTCCCTGCCAAATGTCTTCAGCTTACTAGACAAATTTAATAAGATATCGGGGTTCAAAATCAATCAGACAAAATCAGAAGCATTAAACATCAACCTAAAAACAACAAAACAGGCAGCGCTACCCACAATAGTATGACAGAGTATATATTACCTTATGTATAAATGACCAAACATGCATAAGGGGCTGCCCAAGATACAAAAAACTGACCCCCTGGTCAGAACTAAAGTATGGAAAGGGAAAGTATCTACTGGCGCCAAATAAAATATATACTGCAAAAGGATATAAGAAAACCAAGCCTGTTGGCTGTAGACACGAAACTCCTCACGTTGTGCTTAAAGAAAAGAAAAAGCACAACACATAGCGTAATACTGTGACTGTAAACGGACAACACTTAACAACATGTAACAGCTGAAAAATAAATTGGTGAAATCTCAATATTAAAACATTTAATAACAATTATAAATAATATATATTACACACGGACATTTAATAAACAAATAATGCGATAAAAATAGAAGCACTCTGCACCGCCGATGGAGATAGTAGCAATGCCTACTCACCAGATGGAATGAGTAAGTAGGCGGTGGATAATTTTGAGAGTATCCCCTCTCGTTTGTAAAGCTGCTCTCTGCTGGCTGGCGTCTCTGGGACCGTAGATGTGGAGATCTTGGTACGGTGCCTTCCGCGACTCACTTGGGAAGACGCCCAGGAGGTGATGAACAGCAACAGCTGATTCAATACGCCGTCGACATCAGCAGGAAAACCAGTATGGCAGCAAACGCAGATTCAGCAGCAGCAGCTAGTGCAGCACGCCGTCGGTGTCAGCGGGCTGGCTGGTCTGCTGCAAGCGCAGATGGAACTGAGCGTGGGGATACAATCTCCAAAGTGTAGAGTGCTAAAACGCCACCCTACGCGTTTCGAAAGGCTCTCTGCTTTCTTCCTCAGGGGTATATAAAATATGGAGTCCAACATAGTCCCTTAAATACAAAATCTGTGATTTACAGGGATTGATTTCACCTGCAGTCCAAAAGCACTTGCGCAATAGGTGTAATAAGGAAGTCCTTAGACATAGTAATTCTGTCACCTGTGCTTTGAAAATGTTCATATAAAGTGCTACTGCAAGTAGTTATAATCAGCTGTTACATTTAACAAACAATTGAAACATACATTACTCATATTAACATACAACAATTAACATATATAAAATAAAAAGATAATAATGGGCTTATGTGTGTGTGAATATACTCTATTCTACTAAATAATTAAAGGAGATGTTTAAATCTAACCTATTCGTGATCTATTAAATTGTAAGTGAATTAATGATATATTATATATTCTAAGTGTATTGTCTAAGTGATTATGTTATTAAATAATAAACTATGTGAATATTTATATATATTGATTATTTAAAGTGCTCATAATATTATACTAAAAGCCAAGTATTTGAGGAGTACTATAATATTAATATATGAACTTTATGGGCTGGATTACCTAATGGATAATCTGATCATTAACCTACCAAAAAGGATTTTAAATCAAATTCTACATTTAAGCCCATTGGGGATAGAGTACGTAATTCATAAATCCAATAGGATTCTCTTCTCCCCAATAGGCTTAAAGTATTTTCTCCTCTCCAATGTGGAGTGATACACTCGATGGCCACACATTTTAGACCCTTAGGATCTTGATTGTGCACTCGAAGAAAATGATTAGAATCATTGTGTGTAACTAAACCAGTTTTAATATTATATATATGTTCATACAAACGTCTTTTTATAGCTCTAGAGGTCATACCCACATACCCATCAGATAACCTTAGCAAAGACGAGAAATTAACGTTACGTGCACTCGAAGAAAATGATAACATAATCATAAAACCGGCTGATAAAGGGGGGGGGTTGGTAATCATGGACAAATCTTATTACATCACTGAGTCATTAAGAATCTTATCAGACAGGTCCACTTACCAACTCCTCCCATCAAATCCAACTATACAATATCAACAAAAATTATTTAACTATTTAACATTAGGTTTGGATCAGCATTTAATTACTCCAAAAGAATTTGAATTTCTTTATAATAAATACCCTAAACTACCCCTTTTTTACATAATACCTAAAATACATAAAAATATAAATTTTCCCCCAGGTCGCCCTATCATATCGGGCATTCAGTCATTAACATCACACCTATCTCAATATATAGATAAACAACTTCAAAAATATGTCGTACAATTACCTTCCTATCTACGGGATACTACCCACATACTGCAGACCCTACAGGACATTCAATGGCAACCTCATTATTTATTTGTTACAGCCGACGTTAATTCCTTATACACAATAATCAATCATGATCATGGATGTGAATCAGTCTTGAACACCCTTAATAATGACCCATCTATATCCAAAGAATACAAAGATTTTCTTATTTTAGGTATTAGATTTATTCTTTGTCATAACTTTTTTTTATTTTAATAAGTCTTATTATTTGCAGGTATGTGGCACCGCCATGGGTACCAAGTTTGCACCTAGTTATGCTAATTTATTTATGGGCAACTGGGAGGAACAACATATATGGTCCAGTTGTCCCTATAGTGCAAACTTGGTACTGTGGCGGCACTACATAGATGATATCATTTTTATTTGGTCAGGTACACAAGCACAGCTATCACAGTTTCAATTATACATGAATAATAATAATAATAATTTAAAATTCACATTCATCACAAGTCCTAACACAATACAATTTTTAGATTTAGAGTTAACTATTAAAAATAATTGCATTCACACCAGCACGTATTTTAAACCGGTTCAGTCAAACAATTATTTACATGCACAAAGTCACCATAATCCCACATGGGTCAAAAATATTCCTAAGGGACAGTTCATTCGACTAAAAAGAAACAGCTCCCATCCAGACACATTCAAAACTCAGGCAGCAGATCTTAAGAAAAATTTCTGGAGAGGAAATATCCCCCACTTGATTTAGACACAACCATTGCTGAGGTTGCAGCGATGGACAGGACCAGTCTCTTACAATACAAAAATAAAAATAAAAATAAAAATATTAATACATCAGGAAATTTGTCATTTGTTACTCAATTTAACCAGATGGCTCCTAATATACGTAAAACTCTTAAAAAACACTGGCCAATATTAAAAAAGGATAAAGATCTAGAGGGCATTTTACCCGATTATCCACATATTATTTTTACTAAAGCTCCAAATATAGGTCAGAGACTGGCACCTAGCTGTCCACCGCTGCAACCTACTCATAGAAAAATGGTACCTTGTGCGGGATATTTCCCCTGTAACAAATGTACCGCATGTAAATATAGCACTAAGAAATCTGATTTCATTTCAAACAAATCTCAAAAAAGTTATAAAATTAAGCAACATATTATATGCAACAGTTCTTTCGTTATTTATTTGCTTGAATGTCCATGTGGTCTGCAGTATGTGGGTATGACCTCTAGAGCTATAAAAAGACGTTTGTATGAACATATATATAATATTAAAACTGGTTTAGTTACACACAATGTTTCTAATCATTTTCTTCGAGTGCACAATCAAGATCCTAAGGGTCTAAAATGTGTGGCCATCGAGTGTATCACTCCACATTGGAGAGGAGGAAATACTTTAAGCCTATTGGGGAGAAGAGAATCCTATTGGATTTATGAATTACGTACTCTATCCCCAATGGGCTTAAATGTAGAATTTGATTTAAAATCCTTTTTGGTAGGTTAATGATCAGATTATCCATTAGGTAATCCAGCCCATAAAGTTCATATATTAATATTATAGTACTCCTCAAATACTTGACTTTTAGTATAATATTATGAGCACTTTAAATAATCAATATATATAAATATTCACATAGTTTATTATTTAATAACATAATCACTTAGACAATACACTTAGAATATATAATATATCATTAATTCACTTACAATTTAATAGATCACGAATAGGTTAGATTTAAACATCTCCTTTAATTATTTAGTAGAATAGAGTATATTCACACACACATAAGCCCATTATTATCTTTTTATTTTATATATGTTAATTGTTGTATGTTAATATGAGTAATGTATGTTTCAATTGTTTGTTAAATGTAACAGCTGATTATAACTACTTGCAGTAGCACTTTATATGAACATTTTCAAAGCACAGGTGACAGAATTACTATGTCTAAGGACTTCCTTATTACACCTTTTGCGCAAGTGCTTTTGGACTGCAGGTGAAATCAATCCCTGTAAATCACAGATTTTGTATTTAAGGGACTATGTTGGACTCCATATTTTATATACCCCTGAGGAAGAAAGCAGAGAGCCTTTCGAAACGCGTAGGGTGGCGTTTTAGCACTCTACACTTTGGAGATTGTATCCCCACGCTCAGTTCCATCTGCGCTTGCAGCAGACCAGCCAGCCCGCTGACACCGACGGCGTGCTGCACCAGCTGCTGCTGCTGAATCTGCGTTTGCTGCCATACTGGTTTTCCTGCTGATGTCGACGGCGTATTGAATCAGCTGTTGCTGTTAATCACCTCCTGGGCGTCTTCCCAAGTGAGTCGCGGAAGGCACCGTACCAAGATCTCCACATCTACGGTCCCAGAGACGCCAGCCAGCAGAGAGCAGCTTTACAAACGAGAGGGGATACTCTCAAAATTATCCACCGCCTACTTACTCATTCCATCTGGTGAGTAGGCATTGCTACTATCTCCATCGGCGGTGCAGAGTGCTTCTATTTTTATCGCATTATTTGTTTATTAAATGTCCGTGTGTAATATATATTATTTATAATTGTTATTAAATGTTTTAATATTGAGATTTCACCAATTTATTTTTCAGCTGTTACATGTTGTTAAGTGTTGTCCGTTTACAGTCACAGTATTACGCTATGTGTTGTGCTTTTTCTTTTCTTTAAGCACAACGTGAGGAGTTTCGTGTCTACAGCCAACAGGCTTGGTTTTCTTATATCCTTTTGCAGTATATATTTTATTTGGCGCCAGTAGATACTTTCCCTTTCCATTAAACATCAACCTGCCAAAGGTCACCGAAAAATTAATAGAACTGAATTTTAAGTTCAAATGGCAAGCATCCTCCATTAAATATTTAGGTATCTATATCACCAAAGAATATTCAGCCCTATACAAAGCCAATTACCCCAGACTAATTAGGACTTTAAGGGAGGATCTTCGGATCTGGTCAGGCCACACAATCTCGTGGATCGGCAGGATCCAATGCCTTAAGATGAATCTCCTACCCCGAATCTTGTATCTGTTTCAGACCCTCCCGATACAAGTGATCAGGGATGACATCCTCCGCTTGCAGTCCTCTATGGTGAAATTTGTCTGGGGTAATAAAAAACCACGAATAAAAAGTAGCATCCTCACGAGGCCAACAGTTAGAGGAGTGGGGGTACCTTGCTTGATATCATATTTCAAAGCGGCGCAATTAACCCAAATTATTCAGTGGCACATGCACCCAAGCCTACGCAGATGGGTGGAGCTGGAAAAAGCATGTTGTGATCCTGTAGAGATACAAGACCTAATTTGGCTACCCAAAAAGACATATCTGACAGTGAGTGAGCCGCTGGCCGCAGTGAATAGCTCGTTGGCGACCTGGGAGAACACCAAACACAAGTGTGCACTGACAACCCAGCACACACTAATGACCCCGATTATGGGGAACCCTGATTTCGCTCCGGGTCTGTTTCGCAAGAACCTTGCAGTCTGGAAAGCAAAAGGTATCACCAGATTACTACACCTGGAGAGACACCAAAATATTAAATCATTCGAACAAATCCGAGCAGAAACAGAGATGCCCCACTCCGAATTTTTTAGATATCTCCAGGTGCGAGCATTTTACGCTAAAATCCCCAAACGCCCCAAACGCACAAATTTTGAGCAGCTGTGTTCCAGAGGCACGGACACCACGGGACTCACTTCTCGGATATACGGAGAGCTGGTCTGTCCTGGACGAGACGTAGACATTAAGTTAGCATACAGAACCAGATGGGAAACGGACTTAGGGGAGACATTAGAAGACAAGGACTGGTCCACTATAGTACTGGCAGCAGCGAAAAGCTCCATATGCACCACCTTGAAGGAGAATGCATATAAAGTCCTAATGAGGTGGTACCTCACCCCTACACGATTAGCAAAGTTTGTCAAAGGTTACCCCCCATTGTGCCCAAAACAATGTGGGGAACAGGCAGACTTGCTTCACATGCTGTGGGGTTGCCCCAAAGTGGCTCCTTTATGGGAGGAAATCCAAGATTGGCTAACGAGTATTCTCGGACAGTCGGTCCCCCTGGACCCTTGGCTGTTCCTGCTGGGCAGACGCACTCGGGGAATAGGCAGACCGGCTCAAAAATTGATTGCACATTTTGCAACAGCCACGCGGTGCGAACTCGCAGCCTTGTGGAAGCTCCCAGACTTACCCACCATTCCGAAAATTCGAAACAGAATTTGGTACATTTGCCGGATGGAGCAGTTGACAAGTCTGGTCAACGACACCGGCACAAATTTCCTGAAAATCTGGACCAAGTGGCTAGACCACTCCGACATTCCAGGGGTGAGTGCCACCACCATCATGCCATAATACACCTAAATGCATTCTCCTACGATGTGCCAGTACAGACGGCAATAATAGGGGTACAGGTAGGGATGACATCCATGGATCTCCCGCAACTGAGAGCGGCTCCTAAGTAGGACAGAAAGAGGTGAGATGGTGAACAGGCAGAAGACACTGAGCTCCCCCCCCCCCTCCCCCACCTTTCCTTTTGTATGTCTGTGTGACGTGTCTTGTATGTGAGTTGGTCTACCCAGTTTGTCTTTGTAAAACCGGAGGAAAGTGGGAACGAGAAAAGTTGGATGTTAGTACATTAAAAAATGACTTTGGGTTGGTAGACACTGTATGCAATGTACTGTTGTCCGACAATAAAAACCTTTTTGTGGAAAAAAAAAAAAAAGGGAGATCTCATACATCCAGTGGC
Organism: Ascaphus truei; assembly: GCF_040206685.1. NCBI lineage: Eukaryota > Metazoa > Chordata > Amphibia > Anura > Ascaphidae > Ascaphus > Ascaphus truei. The sequence goes on along the minus strand of NC_134484.1, from coordinate 432,903,030 downwards.
GAAACACTTCACTGAATGTAGAAATGGAGGTATTGATAATCTTACCTTCCTAGTTATTGATAGTCATATCCAGAGAACGAGGGGGTGACATGATCAAACTTTTAGATCGTATGGAATCCAAATGGATTTTTCTGTTGAACACCAAATCCCCACATGGTATCAATGTGGAATGGAATCTGACCCATTTCCTTGGCGAGTAGAGAGTACTCAATATCGTATTATACATTTGGTATAATCATCACCTACCCTTTACTAAAAGATCAATGAACATTTATACATAATATTTATATATATTATATCTGAACACATAGAAGGGAAATGGGAGAAATCCTCAGGCGCGTTGTTCTGCTTGTGGCTCCAGGACATATATGAACATAGAAAATAAAAGAGAGAGGGGGACCACAATGAGGAAAAATTCAACATACATATATACCTTGATTTTTCATTTAAGGGGAAGAAAAATGAATATACAGTAGGGGAGGAGACACACTCACATTAGGTGTCTGGTCTTGGTCAGATGACTACTCCTCTAGGTGGAGGGTGGGTTGGGGGTGAGGGGAAGCCCCCTGATGACTCCTCAGAGAATAAGGAAAAGGGAAAAAATAGTGTAATAACGTTTAATACCCTACGTCACTGAGGAAGCTAATGCGAAACGCGTCTGAAAGGTTTTTGGCCATCACAGGCCACCGTAGTGAGGAAGTTGGATTTCCAGTTTTGGCCAGCATCTCGCCGGGAGCACATGCACATGCGCGATGGAACGGGGGCTGTGTAAGGTGTGTGCAGAGAAGAAAGCAGATGGAGGAGGACCCAGCCCGTGCACGGAAACCCTCCCTGTCACTTGCTGAACTCTACGCACTATCGAGAAGACACTATCAACTGGAAAACAGTCTACACATGACAACCCATCTCTGAAAGGGACGCTCTGTGGAGTCTGGATCTATCTCCTCCCTATGACAAAATTTTTTGGCCGCTTGTGAGTTTTTAATCTCTATTTTTTCTATGGTATTAAACGTTATTACACTATTTTTTCCCTTTTCCTTATTCTCTGAGGAGTCATCAGTGGGCTTCCCCTCACCACCAACCCAATCCTTGATAAAGTGTTTTTGTAACACGAAACACGTAGGAGGGTTGTGCCTCCACTTTTTTAGATGGATCAATAAAGAAATATTTTTAATACCAACTGTTTGGGACACACTTTTGGCTGTTGCGCCAGAATCACCTTGTTTCTCACATTTTTTTTAATATTGAGCTATTCAGGTAGCTTCGATATGCACATCGTGGCTGCAACACACAGGTTCTGATCTCACCACCTCAAGGGTGGGGAGATGGGATCCATGATGTGACTTGAATTTCCTGGGAGGGAGGTGGGGGTATGGCATTTACAGAGGCCCTGCGTTCTTCCCCACAACATTTAAATTAAATGCTGGGGGAGGAGCGAGGCCTCTGTAACTCTCTCTTACCTGCTCTCAGCCGGCTCTTCGATGATGCGTCGCCATAACAACGCTGCATCAAATGACAACACGTTGCCATGGCAATGTGACGTCACACGACGTCTTGACGTCATATGACGCCACCAATGGGGAGGAGAAAAGTAGATTCTATAGGCAAATTAATGAGTCAAGGATATGATTCTGAACTTCTCCAAGGAATAGAACATGTAGAAGTGATTGACCATGGAGTCTGCCCGGGCCTGGTTTGCTGCCTTGGTGAAGGTGTGGGTTAAATCACGATTTTTGTAACCATTGATCTCCTTCACAATTTTCTTTTACATCCGTGAGAATTAATTGTGTCAGCATTTATAAGAAAATAGATTAATTGAAATATTTAAATTTGATGTGGTGGGTTCTGGGGTTAGAGATTGCTGGGGTTTTGTGTTTGTTAATTTCAATATTCATCTGGTATCAGTTGTTTGGAGGTTAGTGGCCCCTCCTCCCAGGGTTAAAGCTCACCCCTCCCAACTTTTTAAAGTAAGGAAGGTTTTTTCATTTTGCTGTATGGATAGACTCACTGCAAATAAGTTTTCAACAGTTTAGTGTTAGGACCTGCAAATTTGGTTATGCCTTGAAGTTGGCTTGCAGGCTTATAATGCTTTGGCCAAAAGGTTTAACTAAATGACCCTTATTCATGAGAATATTATTATTATTATTATTATTGATGTATTTAACTATATAATAATTACTATATATTTTGTCACATTGGATGTAGTAGTGGGCTTTTCTGTCTTTTGTTGTATACATCTTGCCACAATCAGTATCACTCCTTTTGACATACATACATACATACATACATACATACATACATACATACATACATACATACATACACACTATATATATATATATATATATATATATATATATATATATATATATATATATTTACATATATATATATATATATATATATATATATATATATATATACATATACAGAAAAAACAAACAAAAAACAGGCGCACTCATATCGTATTAAGGTTTACAAATTTATATGGGGTAGGATGTGTAAAAATGCACACTCACAAACAAAAGAGAAATAAAAGCATTCATGAGTTATACTCAATCGCTAGCCCAAGTGCAGGACTCAATTGGACAGCGTGTGGAATTGGATTTTGATTTGTATTCTCCTTTTTTATATCTGGACATTATTCATTTATCTGGTTTTATTTTCTCACATGTGTTTTTTATTTTTCATTATTTAGTTTATAATAGCATTATTTTTCAACATCCATTGCACTTTCTATATATATATATATATATATATATATATATATACATATATATATATATATATATATATATATATATAATGTGGTGGATTATGGGGTTAGAGCTTGCTTGGGATAAATATGGCACCCAAGTTTTATACAAATGTAGCCACAGTTATTGCACCCCGTGCCGTGTTAAGGTCAGATATTCCGTGATATTCTGTGTTTTCACTGCCATTGAATTCTATGGAAAAATCTGTGATAATGGGAGTTATAAACACAATATTCAGCATTATGAGTGTTTGGCTACATCTCTCTGCACATGCATATTTATTGTCATTATTTTCTATTTAATAAAATGTTATCTCATTATTTGTCCAGATCTAGGGCCAGATCTGCAAAGCTCTGCTAGGCTATGTATTGTAACATTAACCTAATTTATCATAACGATAGTCCTAACGCCACAACAGAGAGTAATGTAACGGAAACCTAGAGTTAACCAGTAAAATAGTGTACTGATACATTTCTATGGACGGTAGCCTTACTCATATGCAAATCAGATGTGAATGAACCGTTAGCCTAACATCGCCGATCCATTAACCTCTGTAAATGTTAGTGCAGGGAAATAACGATAGGGGATAAATAGGTCACACCAAATTTAGCCGTTACTCGCAGCCAGACCATGATTATCCTAAAGTTATTTCTGTGAATTGCCTATAATGAGAATGGCTTATATAAAGGGCCAGTGGTACACCAATATATCCTTTTGGTATAGCACTTACATAGCACTTTCCTTTGAAATAGTTATGTATCAGACCAAGACCAGACCTATATATTATATATAGAATAATCTAACAGTCAGAAACACATGAAGAGATGCATCTGATAAAGTGCCAGTTAGTTAAAGTTATGAACTGCATAATGTTTTGGAGGGATTAAAAGGAATGTAGGATATGTTTGTAAGAGTTACAATGATGTGGTAAATACAGTATTGTTTACTTTCTAAAGTATGTGCGTATAATTAGATTATAACAATTTCTTAGAATAATTTTAAAGAGACAGAAATAGCAAATTTAACATTTATTCACACAAGCAGTGAAAGTACTGTGGGAGGAGAGTAACAGACAAGAAACATTTCACATTGACATTTGCAGAAAACATGCAACAAAAAAATAATCTATTTACCTTTTTTGACAGCGGAAGGAGCAGGTTCAAGGGGGCTTTGAATGTGGTGTCCAGTACCTTAATAGAGCTTGGACCACATGCTCACTAGGAGGACTAGGGGAAGACGCTGGAGGAGGAACAATTGGAGTGGACATGAGAAGCAAAACCCCATACATAGCTGTAACAGGAAACAACAAGGGAAAAGCAACCTTTAAATAGCACACGGACATAGACCACATGTAAAATTATTATGCCATATAATTTTTGCAATGGTTACATGTTGTGGATACACAAGTGATGAAGGTAACACAGTTCAAAATACGTCACCACTTAGTAGGTAGATGTCACAGACAGGAAGGTAGGTCAAAACTCCATGTCAGGTGGAAAAAGGTAGGGGACCCCCTCAGCAAGACTCCCACTTACATATTATTTACATAGGGGCTGACCTTAGAGTGCACACATGATTAGAACAGCCCAATGAGATGCGCAATCATTGTAACACAGGCCCCATGACGCTGCCATGCCTGCAAACACTCTCTGCTTTCACAGCTGCTTGCAATTCTTAAAATTTTGGCGCGATTTTTGTAGTTATGATTTTCACTATAAATGCTAGCTCATTTCTCCCCTGACCACTCCCAGAAGAAGACAGTTTCCCATCGAAACGCGTTAAAAGGAGTGGGAGTCTTGCTGAGGGGGGCCCCTACCTTTTTCCACCTGACATGGAGTTTTGACCTACCTTCCTGTCTATGACATCTACCTACTAAGTGGTGACGTATTTTGAACTGTGTTACCTTCATCACTTGTGTATCCACAACATGTAACCATTGCAAAAATGATATGGCATAATAATTTTACATGTGGTCACAAGATCCTAGTGTAGTTTGATTGTCACGCAGTTGTGCTTATACAATACCATCTGTGTCCTGTACATGTCTTGCTTTGGTTCTTCATTTTAGACCCTTGCCTCCAGGTCCACATTGTCTAGGTAGTGTTGAGCCCCCCCTGCTTTTTAAACTTTATCCCCTGTTTTACTCACCTTAATAAATTCTTTTGTTACACTTTCCTCTTGTCCGTGTGCTATTTAAAGGTTGCTTTTCCCTTGTTGTTTCCATATTTACACCACTGTTTAGTCTAATGATATATGACTTATCAACAGGTGTTTTGGACACAATTTATTTAAGTGTAGAGCGATATTTCTGTGTGTCACAATATAGCTGTAACAGGGTATGTCTATTCTGCCTGTCTTTCCCCCTGTTATGTAAGTTCCTGCTAGCTGCAGGCTGTGACAGGTTAATTCTGTGGGTTTGTGACCAACATGCTCCTCTCTGATGGACAGGAGTGTGATGGTGACTCATGGCCTGTGTAAGCCTATCAGGGATAGGTATAGACCATGAGCCCACCCTTTCTGGTTCCTGATGGAAGGCAGAGCCAAATTTAGTCAGTCCTGGTCTGGATGAGGAAGAGACCAGTAGGGCTGTGAGTCTCGCCCATTGGGGATGAGAGTGCCCAACCCCAGCCCTTGGGGCTGGGGAACATCTAATTAGACCTACAGATGCCCTGTACTATCTTGGGCCAGCATCATCCAGAGGTCTGGAGCGTCTGAGACCCTGCACCGCTGTAGGTGGAACATCTGCAGTGATTGCCAGAATAAAGACCCTTGTTCATCATACGCCTGTCTAAGTGTCAGTTCCTGGGCAGGAGAGAAGAAGTGTGCAAAAGTGGGGACTGATCTCCGGACACCCTGGAGCCCGCTACGGCTGGAGGCACTAAGCACCCATAGAAGAACTACAGAGGATACCTACAGCCTGTCCTGATCTCCCTATCACCGCAGATCAGATCAGCTCTCCTGTCTCTAACAGGTAGGCCTCAGCACCACACTAGCCATTTCTTCCAGAGGGTGGGGGAAACAGGGCTACATAGCCAAGGATTTGTTTGATGCTCCTGGAATGCACACAATGCTCTCTGATGCTTGCTGCACTTCCCAGGTTAGACTATTTAGAGCATCACTAAGTATTGCCAAAATATTGATCACAATGTGCTATGTTTCCTCATGAGTTGTGTTATAACTCAGTAATGATGGCTACTTTTTTGTGAGATGCTACTCAAATGCAAATTAATCTGAGGTTTAAAATCACTATGGTATGTCCTCCTCTTGCAGCTCCTCCTCACATGTTACATCAATTGAGCTTTCCAACTAAACAGATGGGTATCTGTGTGACCTGCAGAAAAGGTACATAATATACTCTAATAGAATACTATAGTTTTTGGTCCATATAACTAGAGATGGACACATTTTTGTTTGCGAATTTGGATCCACAGCGGATCGGTTGGTTCCTTTGGTCCGCTGATTTCAGCGGATCAATGTCAAAAGGGGAGATTCGCGTTTTGAGGATTTTCTATTATTATTACCAATGCACTCCGTGAATTCCACAACCTGTGGATCGATTTGTAGAATCCAAACCATGGATTCAGCAATTGTTGTCGGATGATTAAGAATGCACCAACAGATTGCTGAATCTGCAAATTCGATTCTACAAATCCATCCATGGGTTGCATCCAATGGTGGTTTCTAATGAATCCACGTGGATTAAAAACAACCAAATCCGTTTGCGGATTTTATACAGTAAAATGGATTTTGTGTTTAAAATGCGAAAAAATCCGGGAGACTGATTTCGGAGGATTCACCCATCTCTAAAACGGAACTGTTAACAGTACTCTACTGTTTTAATGCTTAGTTACACTAATAATAAACTTATCTAGTGTTAAAAAGTAAACCTTAATTGCGGAAGAAAAGTTGGACCTAGCTGAACCATTAAACAACAATCAGGCATTAACCTGCTGTGATTGACTGGACTTTTAATTAAGTGTGCTCTGCCTCTGGCCCTCATACTGCATGTTACTGGGGTCATAGTATATTAACATGAATATATAGCTGCAGTTATTATTATTAATATTACTGTGAAAAATAACGTTCATTTTCTTTTAGGTTCACTCACATTTTGGGAACATTGAAATAGTTATGACTCTGACTTATCTATGTGCTAATAACACGCTATTTTTCTTAATGACGGCTGTGAAACTAACACCAAAGTATATCAGGTTAATGAGTCAAAAGAGGTGCTTTACTTCATGCTCAACTATAAGATTCTGTCGGGATTAACAGTTTATTCACAAATTCATGTTAATTAGGGTTTTTACACTTTCATCCATAAAGAATTATATCAGCTCTGAAAGGCTTGAATGGTTTTGACATTAATTGGTAAATCAGATTATTAAACTACTTCATACTGTAATTCTTTTAGCTACACTTTCTAATACCATAAAATGTGGCAAAGCAGGAAAAATGTACCTCGAATCATTGACGCCAAGAGAAACATCATAAATATACTTCATCTTTAATCATTGCATTGATTTAACTCCTTTATATACAGTAGGTATTCTTGATACAAAGCCTTCTACTGACATGCCGTACACTGATATTTGTATTTAGCAAAACAGAATTAGTTGGGCTCAAACTGCCCCTATAATAGTTACATAGTTACTTTGTATATGAGGTTGAAAAAAGACGCACGTCCATCAAGTTCAACCTATGCTAAATTTTGACAACAGATACTTAATCCTATATCTATACCTACTTATTGATCCAGGGGAAGGCAAACAAAAAACTCCAGTGTTATATCATCCAATGATATCTCATAAGGGTAGAAAAAAATGGAAAGGAAAAAACCGAAGCACAGCATGCAAAAATGAACTGGTAGAGTCAAAGACCAAAATTAAAGATTTATTAAATTGCAGGGCTGTTACTGCTCTTTCCCTCCTCCTCCCTTTTGCTCTCATCATTTCAATCTGGTAACTGTGAGTAAATGCTGCAACATGATGGTGCTATGACGGATTAGCCAGTTGCCTTTGAACTTATTGCTTTAATATACATGCTATTACTCAACAGGGGATGTGAGGAGCGGCAACATATATATCACATAGGTGTTATTGATATATTCTACACATTGTACATGCATTAGAAGGATCTCCAGCAACAATATACATTACTATATGTTTTTTCATTGAGCGCCGATTTTTTGAGGGCTGGCAACATTCCTGAGAGATGTTTTGATATGTCATAAGGGGAACATTAATTCCTTCCTGACCCCAACAATTGGCAATCGGATTAATCCCTTCCCATGTTTACTTATTTGGTATAACCCTGTATACATTCCCTTTCTAAAAAGATGTCCAACCTTTTTTTGAACAAATTTATTGTATCTGCCATCATAGTCTCCATCGGTAATGAATTCCACATTTTGACTGCCCTTGCTGTAAAGAACCCTTTCCATTGTTGCTGATGAAATCTCCTTTCGTCTAACCTAAAGGGATGCCCCCAAGTTCTTTGTATTGCCCTTGAGATGAATAGTTCATTTGAAAGCTCCTTGTATTGTCCCCGAATATATTTGTATATAGTTATCATATCCCCTCTTAGACGCCTCTTTTCTAATGTAAATAAATCTAATTTAGCTAGCCTCTCCTCATAAGTCCATCTCTTTTATAAATTTGGTGGCTCTTCTCTGCACTCTCTCTAGTTCCATAATGTCTTTTCTAAGGAGTGGTACCCCAAACTGTACTCCATATTCAAGAAGTGATTTTACTAATGCTTTGTAAAGGGGCATAATTATGATTACTTCCCTTCCATCCATGCCCGTTTGATGCAAGATAAGATCTTGTTTGCCTTTGCAGCTACTGCATGACTTTGGGCACTATTGTTAAGCCTGCTGTCTATAAGCACTCCTAAATCCTTCTCCATCAAGGATTCCCCCAATTTATCCCCATTTAATTGGTAAATTGCCAGTTTATTCTTGCAAATCAAATGCATAACCTTACAATCATCTGTATTAAACCTCATCTGCCATTTACCTGCACACGTTTCCAGTCTCTCCAAGTCCTTCTGGAGAGAAATTACATTGTGCTCTGATTCTAGTACCTTACACAATTTAGTATCATCAGCAAAGATGGAGACCATCACAGATCACTGTTACCCAAATGTTCCAGGGCTTGAATATTTTTTATTACTTCTACATTGTTTGATATGACCAAATCCAGTATTGACCCTCTCCTGGTTGGTTCCTCAATAATTTAGGTCATATAATTATCTTTAAGCACCCCAAAAAAACTGTTTCCCTTTGTTGTAATGCTAATCTCATTGCCCCAGTCTATGTCTGGATAATTAAAGTCACCCATTATGCAAACATGACCCAGTTTTGATGTCTTCTCCATTTTCAAAAGTAATTTAGCTTCCTCAATCTCACAGATATTTGGTAGTTTATAGCATATCCCTACAAACATTTTCTTTAGACTTTTACCTCCACTGCTAGTTTCTATCCACAAGGTCTCTACATTTTCATCATTCCCTTCATAAACATCTTCTCTTATAATAGGTTTTAGATCCAGTTTAACATATACACATACTCCACCTCTTCTTCTACAGTATTTGCTCGATAACTGCCCAGGCAGGAGTTTCATCCCACCATGTTTCAGTAATGCAGCCTCTCCAATGTGTGACCTGCCTACCTCAAGTGGGGGAAGGCACTCAAGAAGGTGGGCGGTGTCTGCCCTTAAGTACAGCCAGAAGAGGGCACCAGGTCTGTCCCAGGATTGGGCAATCTCAAACCTGCTGTACCCACCTCCTCTGACACTCAGGGGCAGCACCAGTGAAGGGGGAAAACTACATGATGACTACTGGCAGGCCTGCTGTTGCAGGGCTTACTGCCAGGAGAAGGGCAGAATAGTAGTCAGGGATGACCCTGCTATATAAAATAAAGCATTAATTTAAGGAAGTCCGTAAAATACCTTTTGGATTTGGACTACTATAATCTAATCCTCTTTGTTCTATCTTTTTTCCATTACTAACATGGCTGCCCTTTAAATAGAATAAGTGGTCAATTATTGCTCCAATACTCTTCTATAAATGCAAATCCAAATAAATGGTCATAAGAGCTGTGACCCGAGGTACTCCTGAAGATCTCACTACAAGGTTAGGAAGTTATTTCTGATTTGATAGTATACGAATTTGCAAAACAAAGAGAGAAGCAAGCAGATAAAGAGACAGCAAGAGGAACAGAGAGAAAAGAGTGAGCAAGACAAAGGAAGATATTGAGGCAGCAAGTGTCTTCTGCCATAACAGACCTTCCTGCACAGAAGACACCAAGTGAATGAGCCAGAAGGTAACCTTTAGTGCTAGAAGATTTTTTAAAGTGTAGTACTGCTTAGTAAAAATGGCCCAGAATTAGAGACAGATGTATTATTTTGGCCCAGAAAGAGAACCTCCTTTTCAATATGATGAGAAGCAGGGGCCATGAAGTAAAAATGCTTAAGAGAAAAGTAAAAGCTGTTGGTCAGCGTAGTGATGCCGGTGCAGAAGCACGCTGGTGGGAACCCTCAAACATCACTAGAATATAGTTAAACGGAACCCTGCTGCACTCGGAAAACTTTATATAGCCAGGAAGGCATTTCAATCATTTTGATTCTGCAAATACAGTATAAGCACAGCTTTTCGGGGGAGTCCCTTCATCAGGCCCCAATTCACTATATCGAGAAGAGAAGAGTTCAGTTCTATTCAAATGAATGGGAACACAAGCTTCTTTAGCACCAGCGTGTGGCTTTATAGCACAATGGACAAGGACCAAATAAAGAGATACAGAATAAGAAAACAAGCTCTCAAACAGTATATAAGTTTGGAATGAGAAAGGCCAAATCAGTAATTTTCACACATGGGCACACACTTCTTTCACAAAGGGCACACACAGTATGCACTGATTCAAAAGCATGTGTCAGGAAAAAGCAGGATTATTAGTAGACTTTCTTTAAGGAGAAAGGAAAGCTTGATCAAATATATTATCATTTAGCCATGGAAAGACCACAGCAGTCTTGGTTATCTGCCGAGATACCATCAAAAAGAGAAAGCAAGTAAATCAATTTCAATTACAATTCTCAATTGCTATGCTTAAGAAAATTCATTGCACATCCACAAATTAGTATTGGTATATATCCTGATAAATCAATTATGAAAAAGCAATGCATTGTAGACGGCAAAAGCAAGATAATTATCCTTATATAGCCCTGGTCCCCTTACCAGTGCGGATCCCCGGCTATGGGACGCTTCCCTGCGCTCTCCCTGGCGTAAGGGCAGGTGCTGCGCGGTTAGTTAGGGTGGTGCTGCGAGATAGCCAGCAGCAGGAGGCGCAGGGAGGCTCCGTCGGTTCTCCACTGGTTGGTGCTGCCATCGGAGCGGGCGCTGCCATGTTGGAGTTGACTGTGCGTGCGCGAACGCTTGCGCAAGTGTGGACGGTTGCGGAGGCCATCTTAGAGGTGGCAGAGCAAGCGCAGGAGAAGGCAGAGAGGCAGGAAGGCCCTCTAGAGGTTGCGCATGCGCAGGGAAGTGGCGCGGCGGCCATTAGGATAGCACAGGCTCAGACAGGAAAAGGTAGGTGGCCATTACAGATGTGGCCATGCGGTCTCCATAGGCAGGAGCCTTCTGGGGAACTACACTTCCCAGGAGGCATAGCAGCAGGCAGTCATGTGCTTGAGCTTAGCCAATAGGGCTGAGGGATTCTCCTGTAAAGGGGAGGATCTAGATAGGGATATTAGCAAGCTGGCAGGAAAGAAGTCAGTAGGTGTGCAGGGTCAGGGACCCATGCACTAGGCCAGAGACCCTCTCCAGGCCCCAGATAGACCTGAGTCACCAGTGAGCTGCTGCAGGTAGGGACAGACCCAGATAGGGAGGCTGTCACTTTAGCTGAGCAGGATAGCTAGTTGCAACAGTGTTGTGTGCAGTGCAGCCAGAGTAGTGGGCTTTGACTGTGTCAGTGAAAGGCCCCTCATAGGAAGAAGTGGGGGTTGCTTTCTAAGTTATACAGTGTGTGTTATATCACCAGTGCCAGTTGCATGTGGTGAGCTGCCAGAGTCTGGGATCAGACAGAATCTACAGCAAGAGATCTTCTGCATGCAGGGACTAGGCTAGAGGTATATCCCCAGGGCCCAGTTAGTCCCCTGAGACACTGTAGAGGAATAACTGTATGTTATAGGGACTGCCTTAAGTCAGGGACTCCTTTACCATACTCAGAGAGAAAGAGGAATTTTGCATGACAGTGCCTGACTGTCAGTACAGCGTGTAGCATGAAGAGTGCCTGACTCCATAGCAGAGACTGTGGTAAAGGATCATTCCGGCTGGAGATCCCTCCCTGGAGGAGTCAGAGGGTGTAATCATTTCTGCAAGGAGCAGCGCACCGCGGCATGGGACCAAGTTGCGGAGTTGCTGACTTCAAAGGATTTTCCTGATCAGGACTGATCAGGGAGGTAGTATATATTAAGTGCACCACCGGGCCCCAACACAGGGAAGCGCTATCCCTCACACTCACACTCTCTTTATTGTTGTGGACACTCAAGGGATATGTGCCCAAGCACATTATTATTAAAGGGACTGAGGGTGATGTGATGATGGACATGTGGGCTGAGGGGATGGTATGCATTCAGGGTGATGCAATGTTATTCATATGATGTATTGGTGTTATGTAAAGAGAGTTTCATTGAAGTTATCGTTCATGCTCAGTAAATACTGTTTATTCACATTGTGTGTATTTATTGTATGGTTGTTATGGTGAGGGCACACTCCCACCACGTTGGGATCCCTCATCAATGGAGGCGCTGCACCGAGTGTAAGTACACCCCAGGCTCCCAGTGGCGGAGGCTCAGGACTCAGGTTAGCCTCACAGGTGAACGCAGCATCAGTAGTACCGTACCCCAGGGGTACACCCGCTACACTTATATGGTATAATATACAATAAACATAATACTCAAAGTACCTTAGAAGGAGAGAAAGGTGTAGGTATAACCAAGCATGGGTTAAAACCCACTGCAGTATGGTTCAGCTTAATGTGATTTTTTTTAGACGTGTGCAGAAGTTACACCTTTTTAGTCATGTACTGTGATAAAGGGTCTTTGGTGAACCAAAAAGTAAGACCTAAAATATTGTCAGGAGATACAGATGGCTGGTTATAAAGCACCAACACCTTTAGCATTTTTGCACTATGAAGAAAACAATTTTTCTTCATAATGGCAAAAAAAAGAATGCTGCTTTTTTCAAATCACACTAAATGGGAAAATTATTTATTATAGTTCCTTTTTCTTAGATAGTAAAAAAATAAATAGTATTTTACTCCAACTCATCACTGTCACATATTTAGGCTCATATTTAATAAGCGCAGTCATTACATAGGAAACCTTTCAGTGCCACAAGCAATTTTGCAGCACTTACATTAGACTGTAAGTTGTTTTGGGCAGGGTCTCATTTTGTACTATGTTATCATTCATCTATTATGATTATTTCCATTATTTGTTCTTTATTCCTAAAATAAAAAAAAACCTTCCCTTTTGTGTTTTTAATGATTTTTTACTATTAAACATTATTATGCTACGGATGTTTTGCACTCTATTTTCTGTTGTTTATATTGCTTCTACTGTACAGTATCTAGTGAGATTGGAATCCCTCCATTTGAAAGCTGCACATAATAATAATAACTTTATTTCACATAGCGCTTTTCTCCCATTGGGAATCTAAGCGCTTCACAATTACAGTACAGTGCGTGATATGTACTGTAGCACATAGCAGTTTTTACAAACATTGCCCAGTTGACATTATAATCTATGATTTTGGTGCCACAGGGATATTAAGTGACAGTTGGCCCTGCTTCACACTCAGTGTCATTGTTATCAAAATCAGTGGGGCCTATTCTAGTAGCTTCAATAACATTGTTGAAAGCAAAAAAGACGGTGCAAAACAGCGCTACAAAACATAAACCCCTATGAGACAATTAATAGAAATTGGCAGCCAGACAACAGCTGACTGTACAGTCAGTAACACATGTAAAAGGAAAAAAGACAATGTCGGCGCCAAACAATAATAATAATAAATCAAACCATATAATGAATTGTCCAAATCAAAGTCCTTGGATGACAAAGGTGGGTAGGCAATTGCAAACTCTCTCCAGGACGTGATGTGATATATGAAAAACAAAAAGAAATAATTATAGTGCAGTATGCCAGTATATAGACATAAAAACATATAACACTAACAACATAGAACATACAAGACAGACTAACAACAACAACAACAGGCCAGACTAAAATTAATAAAAAAGCTATTTATTATCAACTAATGCTGGACTCTGGATGTGGCTGTCACACACCAATCCGGGGGGGGGGGGATAATCAATAACATTGTTGCCATCTCGGCCGATGAGGCATGACCCGATCGAAAGGTTTGTAATTTGTGTTATCACGGTATTCAGAAAGAATCAGAAAGCATTACCTCAAGTCACAAACAGTGAGGTAGGAAAATGCCAATACCGCTCGGTGTAGCAGTGACCTTATCTCAGCCTGTGTCTAAGTTTTCCCCTGAGTCATCTTCTCGCAGTCTGTAAGAGCTGAACAGAGAGAGATGCATCTCCCTGCCCAGCTCTTACAGGTGATAACACTGTTTTTATTTAAATTTTAATAACCGAGTATTATAGCCGTGGGTCTCAGGAGCAGAATCGCATTAATTCAGGTCCGGGGACACCCTGCTTCACAAGATACAGGCCCCGGTATGGGGTTACCGGTATCTCCTATGAGTTTCAATATCCCTGTCACGTGATGCGGGAGATTTAAACATTGCAAGGATAATAGAACACGGAGTGTTATCAAAAATGGCGCTTATACCCTTGTACCCTTATATTTTATATATATATATCAACGAAAAGAAAAAGAAAAGCGGCCCAACTCAGCACTCAAGTATACTCAAGTATACTGAGTATACTTGAGTGCTGAGTTGGGACGCTTTTCTTTTTCTTTTCGTTGTTATATTACTTCTAGTCCCTAGCACCGTTAGTGGTTATTATATTACTAATTTAAGTACTCATTATTTGCTTAGTCTGTTGCAGGCAGTTTGTCTTGTTGTAATATATACAGTGTTCAACAAACCTATACATTTGCTCGCCCCGGGCGAGTGGATTTAACATCGTTGCGAGCTCCTATTGGCCCAAACAGCACACGTGTGGTACTAGGGGGCGAGTAGATTTTTTTGTTCGGCGAGTAGATTTTTTGGTGATTTGTCGACCACTGAATATATATATATATATATATATATATAAAAAAAATATATATATATATATATATATATATATATATATATATATATATATATATATATATAGCACCCTTGCTTATACCTTATACCCTTATATTATATGGGCATGGTGTACCGATGTGCCAATCAATTGGTTTATTGTCATTTTTTATATTGCAATGTACTTTATTATATTCAGTGCTTGTTTTTTTTATTGGTAGATTGCCCAGTCATTGCTATAGTGGCAAACGTTTGCCATATTATGTATAACACTGTGCCAATCAATGGGTAGCGGGGGTGGGGGTAGTTGCCCTGCGGAGGGTGATTAGGTGTCGCGGTTTGTAGTGGGGGAGGGGGGCAAACCCCTGAATTACTAGAGCGGTTACTAGCCGCTAAGGTTATTAAGGGATTAGTGGCCATTAGTTAGTTTTTTATTGTAATGTTGCTGCCCACGGAGGACATGGACACGCAGGACGGGGATGAGGACAGCCTTCATCCAGGCAGGGGTAAGTAGAACTTTAATTTACTTTATTCTGGCCAGATAATGTTTTATTTTATGGGCAAATTAGTTATTATTCAAATCTGGATAATAGTTATTTTGTCCATTACTGTACTGTATGTGTTTAGGGTGGGGGGTTATTAGGGTAGAGAGGGCAGGTAGTAGGGTAGTGGTCATTTCTATTCAGGTTATCTTTGCTCCCATTGAGGGCATAGGTAACCACACTGGCAATCAATGGGTGTATTGGCTAGTATTATGTTTTAATATTTATTGTGGGTAGCAGGGGTGGGTGAAGGTATTTGGCCCGTGGCGGGTGTTTATGCCTATCGAGTGGGTAGGGGGAGGGGTTAACCCCTTCATTACTTTTGCGGTAGTAACCGCTAAGGTAATGAAGGGGTTAACTCATCCCACAAGGCCTGAACGCCCACCATGAGGCAAAATTCCACCTTCACCCACCCCTGCTACCCCGAATAAACAAGGCACTGGTATTTAACCCCTTTATCACCATAGCGGTTAGCCTGGTTACCTTAGAAGTTGCCTGTAAATGTATTTTTATTGCTTTGGATTGAAGCAGGGGTTCTCCAGAGCTGGTATTAATGCATATCAGCTCCGCAGACTCCTGGCTTCAATCCAATGCAGTAAAAATAATTTTTTTGTTTAAGTCCTACCGCAAATCCCATCTCACCACCCATGGTATGGCGAGATGAAATTGGTGAGTTGCTCGCTAGGTGAGAACTTTAATGATCCCATCAGAGCTACTAGAATAGAGCGATTTCTAAAAAAAAATGCAAGCTTGGCGCTCTTTTTGCACCAATGTGTTTGAGCAGGAGCGAGACCGCTCGGAGAGATGCACTTCCCGTATGATTTTGGCAGGTTATCGAAGCATTCTAAATAGAAAACTTGTCAAATCGTACGGGAAGTGCTCAAAAAGCTCTATGAGTTCGTTATTGAAGCTACTAGAATAGACTCTAGTGTTTAATCACTGAGCCACCACCCCTTCTCCCTGGCAGCAAGGTTAATTCAAACTGTAGTAACTACAAGGAATAGAATGAAATGAATGTAAGAAAAGACCAGGACTACAGCTCTCTGGGGTCTGTTTTAGATCTGCTATTTATTTATGATTGAACAATTCTTGAATTTTCTTTAATTAAATTTGATATAGTTTTTTATGTTCATGCATGTTATCACATATTATCACATAATTGATAATATTATTTGTAACACTTTTGCATATACTTTTTTATATTTGTGCTATGTACATCTCAGTGTATACACATCTTAGGCCAGGTCCCCGCTGGCTACTACAGCTCTGTCTCTTGCAGGGACAAGAGCTGCCCCACAATGGGGGGGCCGGTGCGCTGCACCGACAGTTTCTCCTGATCTCAAGAAAATTGAGTTCAAGAGTCGCGACGGAACACTAGGCCAAGCCCCCGGCGGTTCAGCCAATGAGGGCAAAGCTGCCTGGTGACTTCACGGCGCGCCACCATCACTCCCCCATCACGCCCCCTCTGTCTTTCCCCCTACAGCTCTCTGCAGACCGGGGAGTTCGGATGCAGGCGCGCATGCATCGCAGGCAGCGGGGCCACAGCCTTATTATATAGATGTATCTTATACAGTGATAATGTTTTTGATTAGGACACTTTTTTTGAAGTGCACTTTTTTTGCCATTTCAACAACCTGTAGATTTACTTGGACTTCTAGGTGGAAGTGATAATTATTCAGTGCACAATAGGTTTTTAAATGGTTTTTCCATGTTATCTACGATGTCAGTATAACTATTCATACATCATGGCCGTTTTGAGAATAATATGTTTTGTTTAATTTTTGTTTTTCAACTTTCAAACAGTCTATTCAAGCCCTTAAAATACAAAAGTTAAAACAACTGTGCAAAGTTTTGGTCCACAATAGCCCCTTGGCAAAACTCAGGTGCCAAGGACAAACCCATAACATTTCTATCCCTAGTGCACATACTGTGTATATGTATATGTACATATCTGGTGCTTGTATCTGTTATTTATGTGACTGTGTATGGTGCATGCGTCTATGTACTGTGCATGGATCTGTGCACGCCGAATGCGTCTGTCCATGCAGCATTCATCTGTGTACGGTGCCCCTGCTCCCTAATAATATTCCAGGCACAGCAGTTGCAAAATGGAAAAAACAAACAAGTGCGCAAAAGAAAATATTCAAATAATCACGTGTAAAGGTGATACTAAATAAATAAATATATCACACACCAAAAAAAAAAAAACTTGTGATAGATAAGTGATTATAGTAAACTAGTGGAAAAACAATACAGACCAGCGCCTTAAAGTCCCAATGTGAGATAAAAGTTCAATGGATGATTGGAAATGTCCAATGGGTGTTTATCTGATCCAGTGGACAGCAGGTGCCTCAACAGCAGGATGATTTATACATGCAGGGGAGACAAGAGAAAGATCATAGTGTAATACTGTGAGGTTAATACAAAAAACACACAGACATAGACAAACATACACAGATAACACTGAACAATAGGCTGACTAATATAAGGAGGAATATTTAATGAACAATAAAAATGCAGGTTACTGGTGATGAGCAGGATTAGGATCCGGTGTTTTAAAACCGGAATCCTACTTACAGCAAGTCCCTAGAACACGAGCAGATAAGAGGGTATAGGTGTCCGGCGGGTAGTGTTGGTAGACACGCGCCGCGTGTAGGTGCCTGAGGGAGCTCTCTCAGCCGCGGCCGATGATGGCGATGCTTCCCTTCACTCCACGTGACTCTCCTTCACTGGCGTCCGGAAGTGCGTCACAGCAGGCGGGACTACACACCCGGTACTTCTGCCGATAATGCAGCTTGTATGCTGCGGCTCCAGGGGCTGCTGAAAAGGTCTGCTCCTCTGCCAAGTGATACTGCTAAATGATTCTGGCCCAACGCGTTTCGTGCGCATGCGCACTTCTTCAGGGGATAAATCAGCACAGTCCATGGTGACTTTAAATACAGACAGGGCATACTTCATTGGTTGATTAGAGTGTCAATCACAATTCGTTTTGCAAACCGTGATTGGATGCACTGCCTGTCAATCACGTCCTGTGTATAAGTCAGCCTTAACATACAACTAGACAACATAAATACAAACATTAGTACACATAAATATGTTAAAAATACATAAAATTCAACAGTTATTACAAATAATGTATAATACACCAACTTTATCAGATTAAAACAGATAATATAATGAATGCACTTAGTGCAATTAGTGCTGTTTTAAATAGCTCTTCTCCACATTGATGTGGACTCATCCGCACGCTATTGGCTTTCATAATTGCAGCAGCTATTATTTGCTGAATACCCATTATAAAAAATCTAGTTTGAAAATATATAATATAAAAATATATATATATATAAATATAAATATATAAGAAAATAAATATACTATCTATTGAACCTTATGATTAATTAAATTTTTTATTGTTTAAAAAACTTATTTATAAAAAACCCTCTTATAAAGTTATTTTAAAAAGTTATTTTAAAAAGACGCCTAGATCAAAATCAATGTTGAGTCCATTAGGGGAAAGTGTCTTTAATTCATAGATCCAGTAGGCTTCACGCCTACTGATCTGTTTCAATAGATTACCACCTCTCCAGTTATGTTGTACAGTTTCAATGGCTTGACATTTAAGACCCATCGGGTTTCTATTATGATAAATGTTGAAGTGGTGAGACACACTGTGTGTATTTAAACCTCTTTTTATATTATAGATGTGTTCATACACTCTTCTTTTATAACTTCTTCCAGTTCTGCCCACATATTGCAGGCCACACGGGCACTGCAGTAGGTAAATTACAAATGTGGAATCACAGTTTATAAACGTCTTAATAGTGTATGTTTTATCTGTAACACTAGATTGGAAGGTGTCAGTGGTATTACTAAATGAACAAGCCATACATTTGGTGCATTTAAAAAAACCTTTTCTTGCGCTTTTTGGTTTTAGTTCTAATTTTTCCAACGGACAACTAGGTGCTAGACGCATCTTAATATTTGGTGCTTTTGTGAAAATTATTTTTGGTTTTTCTGGGAGACATTTAGATAGAGTCGTGTCGCACAAGAGCATGGGCCAATGTTTATTAAAAATCTGACGAATTTTTGGCGCCATCTCATTGTACTGAGTGATTAAAGAGACACTATTGTTTTCATTAGATGCTTTTTTGTTCTTATCTTTATATTCCAACAGTGTGTCTCTCTCAATTTTCTCCACCTGAAGGGAAGCTGCCTCGAGTAAATTTTCTGGGTAACTTCTGTCACGGAATTTATCTTTAAGCTCACTCGCCTGGAGCGCATACTCCTCTGAATTAGAACAGTTGCTCTTAAGGCGGGTGAGCTGACCCTTAGGAATATTCCGGATCCAGCTAGGGTTATGCTGGCTGTCTGCCCTGAGGTAGTTGTTAGCCTGGACAGACTTGAAGAAAGTTTTAGTTTCTATTTTGTTGTTACTGATATAAATGGCGAGGTCTAAAAATTCTATATGTTCCTTATGGTGGTTGAATGTAAATTTCAAATCCCTATCGTTAGAGTTTAAATATATAAAAAACGACTCAAGCTGTACCTGGCTGCCTGACCAAACGAATATGACGTCATCTATGAAACGGCGCCATAGCACGAGATGGGCCCCGAGTGGACAGTTGTTCCAAATGTAATCTTCTTCCCAACTGTCCATGAATAGATTAGCATAGCTCGGGGCAAACCTCGTGCCCATCGCCGTTCCACAGACCTGTAAAAAAAATCGTGAATTAAATTGAAAGTGATTATGTGTTAAAATAAAATTAATACTATTAACTAAAAATGACTTTAATGCTAATGGTGTAGTATTATCCGATTCCAACTTGCGTGTGATGGCCTGACATCCTTTCACATGATTAATGGTGGTATACAGTGATGTCACATCTGCTGTTACCCAGGTGTATTCGGGTTTCCACTCCAGATCCCTCAGTAACTGGAGGACATGTGTAGTGTCACGCAAGTAGGATCGGATCTGATGAACTAGTGGTTGAAGATGGTGATCTATAAATAAAGATAAATTTGATGTGAGTGACCCAATACCCGAAATGATAGGCCTGCCTGGAGGGTTTGTAAGGCTCTTATGTATTTTGGGGATGAAATAAAAAATGGGAGTGCGTGAAAATTGTGTATTTAAAAACTCAAATTCTTGTTGTGTAATGGCTCCCTTTTCTAGACCATTGTCTAGCATACTAGTGAGTTCAGTCTCAAACTGGCTTAATGGATTATTGGCAAGGGGGAGGTATGTGGCAGTATCCCCGAGCAATCGCATAGACTCTCGTAGGTAATACTCTTTGTCCATCACCACTATACCCCCCCCCTTGTCAGCAGGTTTTATGACTATTTTCTTGTTATCCTCCAGTTCTTGTAGAGCTAATTTTTCTTTGGTGTTGAGATTATCTTTGTGTATTTTATATGCCTCCTCTAGTTCTCTGGTTACAATCTCTACAAATGAGTTTACCAGATGTCCCTGCGCAAATTTCGGGTAAAATGTGGATTTTATTTTAAAATTTGTGCACGGTTTATTGGACTCATCATTAATAAGATTATGATCTAGCTGGTGGGTAACTGCATCTTTTAAAAAATATTTTTTAAGAGCCAATTTGCGTGCAAATTTATGAACATCAATATGGAGATTAAAGCTATTCGGGCCACATATTGGCGCAAAAGTGAGACCCTTACCCAACACTTTCCTTTCGACTGGTGTAAGAGTGTGTTGACTGATATTGAAGATGTTTTGATAAATCTTGTTGACACCTAACCTATTTCTATTAACACCTCCTCTTCTCCCTCTGGTGCATTTTTTCTTTTTTTGTGGTTCATGGGAGGTGGAGGGTCTACACTGGGTTTTTTTATTTCTACCTGGGGGAAGATATGTTCCCTCTCCTTTCTCCATTCTAAAAAAGAGAAGTTAGACTTAGCTGTTGGCGTAGGTAAAGGAGTGTATGACGCACTGTCAGGCTCACTCTCTGACTCGATTTCGGATAGCACATGATATTTATTATTGGTCAAATTGACCTCATGTGTTGATGCTATCTGTGCGTCATACATTTCCTTAGCTCTTTTTTGTCTTAGATATTGAACAGTATCATGTTGGGGTAATACCCTCTGTGGTTTGGGAATGGGAACCGAAATTGGTATAAGGGGAAGAGTATATGGTTTTCTGGACTTAGAAATATTATTACTTGGAGTGGGATTTCCCTTCTCTGTCCTTATCCTCTTTGCCCCTACAGATGGATTGTCTTTCCTCTGATCTGATTTTTTGATCTGTTCTTCTTTACTCTATTTATTCCAGGTTCTCTGGCGACCCGTGTCATAGTCGGTCTTATCTCTAAAGAACTTACTTTGTTTTGTGCCCACTATTTCTAATTCGATTTGGTCTAATCTTTTTTTGACCGTGGGTTCCATTTCTAGAAGTTCTTTATTAGTAAGGTACGGGTCAAGTTTTATTTTTAAATTTTCAATCTCATTGTCTAGTTCCATCAGTGTCTTTTTGCGCTGATGTATTAGCATTTTCATCAGCGCAAACGAACACTGATCTAGAATATCATTCCATTCCTGCATGAATGGTGCGTTGTGTGTGTCAAATGTTGGTACCTTTTGGACACGCAGTCCTCGTGGGATTCTATGATTTTCCAAGTATTTACTTAGGGTAGTAACCTCCCACCACTGCCGGCTCTCAGTAACTAGTGTCTTTTCCAATTCTACCATAATAGGATGGAAATCTGCCACCCTAGGCTCCACTATAGGGACCGTATGGGGGTAATTAAAAATTAGATCCACATTGATATTTCTGCGGGATCTTGAATGAAACAGTGTACTCATAATGTGTGGGAATATTAGGTGATAGTAAGAATAAAAAGTGCTATGCAGTCCAATCTAATAAACTAGTATACAATGTAAAGCAGCTACACCTGTGTTGGAAAAACAGTACTAGAAGAAAGAGTGGTGTGATTAGCGCTAAACAATAAATGCAATGTGTAGAATTACAATATAAATAAGACAAAATCGTGGTGAAGATAACAATAAATAAGGCTGCCAGGAATTACTAACCCGAACACAGTTAGTGATGAACAAAAAGAAAAACAATACAGACCAGCGCCTTAAAGTCCCAATGTGAGATAAAAGTTCAATGGATGATTGGAAATGTCCAATGGGTGTTTATCTGATCCAGTGGACAGCAGGTGCCTCAACAGCAGGATGATTTATACATGCAGGGGAGACAAGAGAAAGATCATAGTGTAATACTGTGAGGTTAATACAAAAAACACATAGACATAGACAAACATACACAGATAACACTGAACAATAGGCTGACTAATATAAGGAGGAATATTTAATGAACAATAAAAATGCAGGTTACTGGTGATGAGCAGGATTAGGATCCGGTGTTTTAAAACCGGAATCCTACTTACAGCAAGTCCCTAGAACACGAGCAGATAAGAGGGTATAGGTGTCCGGCGGGTAGTGTTGGTAGACACGCGCCGCGTGTAGGTGCCTGAGGGAGCTCTCTCAGCCGCGGCCGATGATGGCGATGCTTCCCTTCACTCCACGTGACTCTCCTTCACTGGCGTCCGGAAGTGCGTCACAGCAGGCGGGACTACACACCCGGTACTTCTGCCGATAATGCAGCTTGTATGCTGCGGCTCCAGGGGCTGCTGAAAAGGTCTGCTCCTCTGCCAAGTGATACTGCTAAATGATTCTGGCCCAACGCGTTTCGTGCGCATGCGCACTTCTTCAGGGGATAAATCAGCACAGTCCATGGTGACTTTAAATACAGACAGGGCATACTTCATTGGTTGATTAGAGTGTCAATCACAATTCGTTTTGCAAACCGTGATTGGATGCACTGCCTGTCAATCACGTCCTGTGTATAAGTCAGCCTTAACATACAACTAGACAACATAAATACAAACATTAGTACACATAAATATGTTAAAAATACATAAAATTCAACAGTTATTACAAATAATGTATAATACACCAACTTTATCAGATTAAAACAGATAATATAATGAATGCACTTAGTGCAATTAGTGCTGTTTTAAATAGCTCTTCTCCACATTGATGTGGACTCATCCGCACGCTATTGGCTTTCATAATTGCAGCAGCTATTATTTGCTGAATACCCATTATAAAAAATCTAGTTTGAAAATATATAATATAAAAATATATATATATATAAATATAAATATATAAGAAAATAAATATACTATCTATTGAACCTTATGATTAATTAAAAATTTTATTGTTTAAAAAACTTATTTATAAAAAACCCTCTTATAAAGTTATTTTAAAAAGTTATTTTAAAAAGACGCCTAGATCAAAATCAATGTTGAGTCCATTAGGGGAAAGTGTCTTTAATTCATAGATCCAGTAGGCTTCACGCCTACTGATCTGTTTCAATAGATTACCACCTCTCCAGTTATGTTGTACAGTTTCAATGGCTTGACATTTAAGACCCATCGGGTTTCTATTATGATAAATGTTGAAGTGGTGAGACACACTGTGTGTATTTAAACCTCTTTTTATATTATAGATGTGTTCATACACTCTTCTTTTATAACTTCTTCCAGTTCTGCCCACATATTGCAGGCCACACGGGCACTGCAGTAGGTAAATTACAAATGTGGAATCACAGTTTATAAACGTCTTAATAGTGTATGTTTTATCTGTAACACTAGATTGGAAGGTGTCAGTGGTATTACTAAATGAACAAGCCATGCATTTGGTGCATTTAAAAAAACCTTTTCTTGCGCTTTTTGGTTTTAGTTCTAATTTTTCCAACGGACAACTAGGTGCTAGACGCATCTTAATATTTGGTGCTTTTGTGAAAATTATTTTTGGTTTTTCTGGGAGACATTTAGATAGAGTCGTGTCGCTAGAGTTTAAATATATAAAAAACGACTCAAGCTGTACCTGGCTGCCTGACCAAACGAATATGACGTCATCTATGAAACGGCGCCATAGCACGAGGTGGGCCCCGAGTGGACAGTTGTTCCAAATGTAATCTTCTTCCCAACTGTCCATGAATAGATTAGCATAGCTCGGGGCAAACCTCGTGCCCATCGCCGTTCCACAGACCTGTAAAAAAAATCGTGAATTAAATTGAAAGTGATTATGTGTTAAAATAAAATTAATACTATTAACTAAAAATGACTTTAATGCTAATGGTGTAGTATTATCCGATTCCAACTTGCGTGTGATGGCCTGACATCCTTTCACATGATTAATGGTGGTATACAGTGATGTCACATCTGCTGTTACCCAGGTGTATTCGGGTTTCCACTCCAGATCCCTCAGTAACTGGAGGACATGTGTAGTGTCACGCAATTACCTCCCCCTTGCCAATAATCCATTAAGCCAGTTTGAGACTGAACTCACTAGTATGCTAGACAATGGTCTAGAAAAGGGAGCCATTACACAACAAGAATTTGAGTTTTTAAATACACAATTTTCACGCACTCCCATTTTTTATTTCATCCCCAAAATACATAAGAGCCTTACAAACCCTCCAGGCAGGCCTATCATTTCGGGTATTGGGTCACTCACATCAAATTTATCTTTATTTATAGATCACCATCTTCAACCACTAGTTCATCAGATCCGATCCTACTTGCGTGACACTACACATGTCCTCCAGTTACTGAGGGATCTGGAGTGGAAACCCGAATACACCTGGGTAACAGCAGATGTGACATCACTGTATACCACCATTAATCATGTGAAAGGATTTCAGGCCATCACACGCAAGTTGGAATCGGATAATACTACACCATTAGCATTAAAGTCATTTTTAGTTAATAGTATTAATTTTATTTTAACACATAATCACTTTCAATTTAATTCACGATTTTTTTTACAGGTCTGTGGAACGGCGATGGGCACGAGGTTTGCCCCGAGCTATGCTAATCTATTCATGGACAGTTGGGAAGAAGATTACATTTGGAACAACTGTCCACTCGGGGCCCACCTCGTGCTATGGCGCCGTTTCATAGATGACGTCATATTCGTTTGGTCAGGCAGCCAGGTACAGCTTGAGTCGTTTTTTATATATTTAAACTCTAACGATAGGGATTTGAAATTTACATTCAACCACCATAAGGAACATATAGAATTTTTAGACCTCGCCATTTATATCAGTAACAACAAAATAGAAACTAAAACTTTCTTCAAGTCTGTCCAGGCTAACAACTACCTCAGGGCAGACAGCCAGCATAACCCTAGCTGGATCCGGAATATTCCTAAGGGTCAGCTCACCCGCCTTAAGCGCAACTGTTCTAATTCAGAGGAGTATGCGCTCCAGGCGAGTGAGCTTAAAGATAAATTCCGTGACAGAAGTTACCCAGAAAATTTACTCGAGGCAGCTTCCCTTCAGGTGGAGAAAATTGAGAGAGACACACTGTTGGAATATAAAGATAAGAACAAAAAAGCATCTAATGAAAACAATAGTGTCTCTTTTATCACTCAGTACAATGAGATGGCGCCAAAAATTCGTCAGATTTTTAATAAACATTGGCCCATGCTCTTGTGCGACACGACTCTATCTAAATGTCTCCCAGAAAAACCAAAAATAATTTTCACAAAAGCACCAAATATTAAGATGCGTCTAGCACCTAGTTGTCCGTTGGAAAAATTAGAACTAAAACCAAAAAGCGCAAGAAAAGGTTTTTTTAAATGCACCAAATGTATGGCTTGTTCATTTAGTAATACCACTGACACCTTCCAATCTAGTGTTACAGATAAAACATACACTATTAAGACGTTTATAAACTGTGATTCCACATTTGTAATTTACCTACTGCAGTGCCCGTGTGGCCTGCAATATGTGGGCAGAACTGGAAGAAGTTATAAAAGAAGAGTGTATGAACACATCTATAATATAAAAAGAGGTTTAAATACACACAGTGTGTCTCACCACTTCAACATTTATCATAATAGAAACCCGATGGGTCTTAAATGTCAAGCCATTGAAACTGTACAACATAACTGGAGAGTGGTAATCTATTGAAACAGATCAGTAGGCGTGAAGCCTACTGGATCTATGAATTAAAGACACTTTCCCCTAATGGACTCAACATTGATTTTGATCTAGGCGTCTTTTTAAAATAACTTTTTAAAATAACTTTATAAGAGGGTTTTTTATAAATAAGTTTTTTAAACAATAAAAAATTTAATTAATCATAAGGTTCAATAGATAGTATATTTATTTTCTTATATATTTATATTTATATATATATATATTTTTATATTATATATTTTCAAACTAGATTTTTTATAATGGGTATTCAGCAAATAATAGCTGCTGCAATTATGAAAGCCAATAGCGTGCGGATGAGTCCACATCAATGTGGAGAAGAGCTATTTAAAACAGCACTAATTGCACTAAGTGCATTCATTATATTATCTGTTTTAATCTGATAAAGTTGGTGTATTATACATTATTTGTAATAACTGTTGAATTTTATGTATTTTTAACATATTTATGTGTACTAATGTTTGTATTTATGTTGTCTAGTTGTATGTTAAGGCTGACTTATACACAGGACGTGATTGACAGGCAGTGCATCCAATCACGGTTTGCAAAACGAATTGTGATTGACACTCTAATCAACCAATGAAGTATGCCCTGTCTGTATTTAAAGTCACCATGGACTGTGCTGATTTATCCCCTGAAGAAGTGCGCATGCGCACGAAACGCGTTGGGCCAGAATCATTTAGCAGTATCACTTGGCAGAGGAGCAGACCTTTTCAGCAGCCCCTGGAGCCGCAGCATACAAGCTGCATTATCGGCAGAAGTACCGGGTGTGTAGTCCCGCCTGCTGTGACGCACTTCCGGACGCCAGTGAAGGAGAGTCACGTGGAGTGAAGGGAAGCATCGCCATCATCGGCTGCGGCTGAGAGAGCTCCCTCAGGCACCTACACGCGGCGCGTGTCTACCAACACTACCCGCCGGACACCTATACCCTCTTATCTGCTCGTGTTCTAGGGACTTGCTGTAAGTAGGATTCCGGTTTTAAAACACCGGATCCTAATCCTGCTCATCACCAGTAACCTGCATTTTTATTGTTCATTAAATATTCCTCCTTATATTAGTCAGCCTATTGTTCAGTGTTATCTGTGTATGTTTGTCTATGTCTATGTGTTTTTTGTATTAACCTCACAGTATTACACTATGATCTTTCGCTTGTCTCCCCTGCATGTATAAATCATCCTGCTGTTGAGGCACCTGCTGTCCACTGGATCAGATAAACACCCATTGGACATTTCCAATCATCCATTGAACTTTTATCTCACATTGGGACTTTAAGGCGCTGGTCTGTATTGTTTTTCTTTTTGTTCATCACTAACTGTGTTCGGGTTAGTAATTCCTGGCAGCCTTATTTATTGTTATCTTCACCACGATTTTGTCTTATTTATATTGTAATTCTACACATTGCATTTATTGTTTAGCGCTAATCACACCACTCTTTCTTCTAGTTATAGTAAACTAGTGTTACCAAATAGAGGAGCGTCTGCTGCTGTGTAAAGGGTAGCCCAAGACCCTGATATCTAGAAACAACAAAACAAAGCGCAAAATGCTCATCGTGAATTTATAAAAAACAATGTTTATAAAATAAGTGTTTCAAGGTTTTGCGTACATCAGATAAGAAGTAAATAGGCACATGAAGCTACAATGTAGCTGTTACCGCTAACTGCGACCAGGAACTGCAAAAGGGTTCTTTCATCAAGGGTCTCGCTTCCTATCCTGCACATTCAGCAAGGGTAGAGCAGCAACCGATGAGCCAGTATTCAGGCAGTCTTTCAAACAGTCCCTGAGTTCAAATTAGTGCGTCAATGCACCCGATGGAGCCGGGGAGCAACCAGCTCAATCTCGTAAAGCAGCGTGCAGTGTCCGGTCTCCGCGTCCCACTGTGTGTTGACGAGGATTGATGACGTCACGGCGCATGCGCCGAGGAAGGCGGTTGATCATATAGCGTATAACACAAAGGGGGAACACGAAGTACTCGATATCCTTGGAACTCAAGAGAGATTAAAATAGATAGTTCCAAGGATATCGAGTACTTCGTGTCTCCCCTTTGCGTTATACGCAATATGATCAACCGCCTTCCTCGGCGCATGTGCCATGACGTCATCAATCCTCGACACACAGTGAGACGCGGAGACCGGACGCTGCACGCTGCTTCACGAGATTGAGCTGGTGTCTCCCCGGCTCCATCGGGTGCATTGATGCACTAATTTGGACTCAGGGACTGTTTGAAAGACTGCCTGAATACTGGCTCATCGGTTGCTGCTCTACCCTTGCTGAATGTGCAGGATAGGAAGCGAGACCCTTGATGAAAGAACCCTTTTGCAGTTCCTGGTCGCAGTTAGCGGTAACAGCTACATTGTAGCTTCATGTGCCTATTTACTTCTTATCTGATGTACGCAGAAACTTGAAACACTTATTTTATAAACATTGTTTTTTATAAATTCACGATGAGCGTTTTGCGCTTTGTTTTGTTTTGTTGTTTCTAGACAGCAGTTGCAAGCCTCTCTTTTTCACATTGCGTCAACAACTGTACTGATTTCATCCTCGTGACGATAGGGGGTAGTCGGCCTTCATAAATAAAGGTGAAGCCCGGCTGGCTGCCCCTAAAACTGTATGTCAAGGGCTGAAGTGTAAGCTCTTGAGTCTAGCCATGTACCCTATGTTTCCCTGTATACCTGTTCCCATTTTACTGTCCCCTGTAGGCTCATACACTAGGCATGCCATGTTTGGTTAGATCCCCTAGTAGGAGATAGCTGCAGAACAGAGACTTTGGAAATGGGAGTTTAAGGGTGGATATTGGGGGGCAACAAGACTTAAAAAGTATATAAAATGTTACTGAACAACGTTACCAATAGCACTGGTATATTACACACAAATCGCGTGTGATTTGTTGGTATCCGTCTGTAGTTTAAGACGGGGTATGTGTATGGGAGTACCATGTAAAGTATAGCAAAACCCTGACCTGTTTTGGGCTTTACCTTTTCCTTTTGCCCCAGAAACATAAAACTTCAGGAATGTAAGTTTAAGGTGGGATATTTGGGTCGAAACGTATTTCTCTTGTTTGCAGGAGTTCGGGGGACAAAGTTACTGGTATTTCCCTAATTCTCCTCAACGTGCAGGCATGTTTTGCGGGTACACGAGATTAATTACTCTGGGGCTACACAGTGTCCCCCAGAATCCTGGTTTTTGAGCCCAAATATCCCAGACCCATTTCCCTCACAGATATAAGGTTCCCCATGACATATACTGTACTTTATTAAAAAATGTTTTTATAATGTTTTGTGTATACTGTATAAATGTCTATACAGTCAGCCCGGGCATCTACATAGGTGCCAGGATGTCTGCATAGACATTGGAGTTCAAAGGAGAGAGGATGTCCAGAGGTGACAAAATTGTTTGGTGAGATGGGCAGGGCAATTTGCCAGGTCCGGAGAACAAAGGGCACCCTGTGGGGACACCTTTTGGGTCTGCTAGACCTGGGGGAGCCTGCCCAGCGGGTGGCAATGGGTTAGATGGGGGAAGATTCAGCTTGTAGGCACATCTCCCATTAGCATCTCCTTCCCGCTCACCCGGCTTTTCAAGCAGTCCTGGAACGCCTCCTCCTCTGATGTCAACCAAGAAACGAGCCCCTGTTTCTATTGGCTAGTGGGAGGGAATTCCCATGCTTTGATTGGTAGCTCCTCCTACTTCCACATTGAAGATAGTGCAGCGGAGGGTATGTAAGGAGACGGCCTAGGCAGAGAACCAGACCATCCTGTGACTTGAGTCGGTGAAGCGCGGGTGGGCTTTTCAAAATTGCTCTGTTACAAATAGCAGAGCAGCCGGCTTCATTTCTGAAGCTAGGAAAGCCTGCCATGCAGACTAAGTCAGACGCGAAGTCCAAGTTCTGAAAATAGGATGTAGCGGTCGCTGCTAAGGTTTTTAGCTGAAAAGAGGACCAGGAAGCTGGGGAGGATTTCCTGGTCAGGGTAAGCCTGCCGAAGTAGGCACCCTGCACCTATTTGAGGCTAGTTTTTTCCCCAGTAAGTGTGTATTCTGTCTGTATTTTGTATTTCAATGGGTGTACACGGGTTTACCCGAATAAACCTCATTTTATTTCACTACCTTATTTTATCTATTGAATGATCCCGGTTAAAAGGTGTTAAAATTCCTGGTCTCCCATGACAATCCTTACTTTTGGTTATTGCCTTGATCTTTTAATTCCCGAAGGAATACAGTCGACTACCATCTTTACCCAATGGTGGTGATTTCTTCTTGCGATATGTCTGGCCCACTACCTTTTATTTCCTTCACCCTTGTGATGACGTCATAGTCTTTGTTTTTTTTTTAACCCATTCAGTGTTTTTCCTGTCTTATCCAGCAGAGTGTATAGTTCCCTTGAAAGATTGTCTTGTTTCTTCCAATTGCGCTTCAGCCCATCTTCATTCTTCTACTGATTTAATTCAAAAGGTTCCCATCCATTGTTACTTGCCGACCAAGGTATACATAGTCTTTGACTTCTACTAGTTCTTTTCCACTAATTTCGATATTTGTTGAACATCACTTTGGTATTGATGGGCATAAGGAGGCCCACCTTCTTACTTACTTTGAGTTCTCTGATTTGTTTCTTAAGATCTTCTGGACTTGTAGCAAAGATAACAATGTCCCCAATTTCAACTACAATCTTCATAAGTTCTTCATAATTGTTTATTAAAGTTTCCCCATGAATTCCAAGCAAGCTGAAGCGATTTCTAATCTCCAGTTCAAATAATCTTCTGTTATTCTTGAAGTTCTTGATTATTTTTGTTTACTTCATTTAATCTTCACATTTATATGTAATTTACAGCAAACCAAATGAAGATCACTCTTTGGCTCAAAACTTTTAAGGACTGTGAAGTCTTTAATCACATGTTTCTTGTTAATGTTACCTAGGATATAGTTCATTTCATTCTTGAATCCATTGGGTCCTCTCAAAGTCCATTTTTTATTTGGATTCTTCTTGAAGAATGCATTAACTATGTTTTCACATTCTCCTCTATCTTGAGGTGACAATTTCCTTTGTTGTTAAGTTGTTTTATTTCATGGTAGAAGTCTTCCACTTCATTGTCTGTGTAACTTTATGTTGGGGGCGCACACTTGGATTATTTGAAGCTTGTATCTATTTGTCAACAGAATGTTGATTCTGCTCTTTCTGATGAGCTTTCATACCCCACTGTGTTGTTTCTCAATCTCTTGTTAACAATGAAGCCCACTCCACTGATTCTTCATTTTCTGCACCTTTGTATTATAAAAGGGGTTCACTTTTGAGCTCAATAAAGCCTTCATCTGTTCTTCTTACAGTACTTCACTAAGTCCAACAATATCCCATTCAAGTTCGTCTTACAGTTCTTGCAGTGCTGTATCACTGGATTAAGTGTGGCAGTTGTACGTAGCCAGATTTAGATTTGAATGACAACTTTTGTTTAACCTCCAGTGATTCTTAGCACCCTCTGCCTTCATGCCTTCTTCCTGAATGCTGTCAAGCCCAGGGACAATCCAGCCTCTGGAGAATAAGGGCCATTGGTTATTGGTGGGTTGCATACAGTATATGGAGGTTGAGGCCTTACTTGCCAAACCGACCTTATTTATATGTTTGCAAGTCCAGGTATATTGTTCAAGCTTTCATAGTATGGTTAAATATAGCAGCACAAGTGCCACATACATCTCCTTCAACACCCTTTTCCACCTTCTTGTTTCTTTTAAACAGTGAGATAAGGATTTGAAAGTATACATATACTGTATACTGTACATATTTAATCATCACCTTCAGCCTTTTTCAATCCACTGATGGATGAAAGTTTACCGAATGATCTTCCAGGAACTGTGGTCGCAAGCCTCTTTTGTCATTGGTGCTGCAACAATTTTTCTGATTTCATGCTTCCATTTTACTTTTAGTTATCGACCTGCTGTTCTGAAATCCAGTCAAGTACTATCTTTGTCCAACGATGGTTCTTTGTACAAAATGGCTAGTCCACTGCCATTTTTATTTCATTACCTATTTAGATATAATATTTGCATAGAATAAGTTATCCCCATCTGACCTGGCTATACTCTCTATCAGTATGCATAGTTTATATATTATAGTCGCTCTGCCAATTCACTATATCAGTCAATAAGTTACAGTTGGGTTAACATTCTTAGGTTACCGGCTGGGTTCTTTCAGGGGACCATTTCTTCATCCAGTATGCGTTGGCATAGTGTAATTAGCTTTGGAAGCATCACAGTACTATTTGAGATGATACCTGTGAGGTTAGATAACCATTGCACTCTTTAATTTAATTTATGATAACCTTGTTATGTTCATCCCTATATAGGTATCGCATACAGCAATTAATTAATTTTGATCTTTTTTAGCAACGTCCAAGCTGTTCCATCTAACGTTATTGAATATGCTCCTAAGTTGGGCACAGTTAGTTTATTATTCATTATGTTAAAAATCTGTGATACACACCAAGGTTCAACAAAGTTATTTACAAAAGTGAAAATCACAAAAGTCACTTCAAAAGATTTAACATGGTGGAGGTGCCCTTGTGCCGATGACATTCTCTATTTCCCTATACTCCCTTCAAATAAGCAAGAAACACAACAGCTGCACACTTCAAAGGTAAATGCTTCAATCACAGTGTATTGAATATCCATATGTGCATCTACTCTGTGTTAATATCGGTATTCAGTATACTGTGATTGAATCATTTCACTTTGGAGTGAGCAGATGTTATCTTTTTTTGCCTGATGTGTGCAGATATATTGAAAACTTCTGGTTAAACAGAATCTAGAAAGAAAAATCCCGTAGTGGCGTCAACTACGTATGCCTGTCCTATCATGATTGATGATCCTTTCTGTGACAGGCCACCACACATTTTTTGGCAAAGACTTGACATTAAGGCTACTGGAGAAGACAACAGGAGTCCCTCATGTAAACCAGGAGTCTCTAAAAAAAAGGATGGAATCAGGAATATGGCAAATTAAAATAGTAAAAGGATAGAAACATTTGGAAAAAAGTTATATATTTTAAGAATTATTATTATTTAATTAATTGTATTGTTTGTCAATGATTAAGCCTAGAACAACTCAGTATCCTGCCAAGAGTGAGGCATGAAAACTTGGCCTTGAAACTTAACAGATGCAGTCACACAGGGCACTGGTCTTGACTGGACTCAACTCTTGATTGTCAATTTTGTGACTGACCACCCCATACTTTTTGGACAATACTTTACATGAAGGCCGCTTGAGAAGAAAACAACAGGAGTCACTAGGGTCACCCAGCAATCTCATGGAACAGGATGGAGTCAGAAAATGCTGAGTTGCGATTGAAAGTAAGAAAAGATATGACAAGATAAAGTAGGGAAGGATTGAAAAGTTTGGCAAAATATGTTATTTGATTGTTTATTATTACTTAATTTATTTCATTGTTTATCACCATTTAAGCCAATAACATTTATACACATCCTTTAACTGTAAGGCAGAGATGAGGACATATAATTTCTGACATGTCTGTATTGGTAGTGTTGGATTCCCTGGAGGGATATGGACTTTATACCTGTCCTTAATGCAGAGCACAGTTTAAGGAGCATCATTCACTGCAGAGGAATCTTAAGCTGTGTTACATAATTGAGAAATGGCATGCTCTGTGTGAGACGCAGACAAATTATTCTGCTACAATCTTTAGCTACTGTACGTTGAGTTTATTTTAAACATATTCAGCCTTTGTGACTGCCGGTTATGTTCATTACTAATGAATTCATTAAATAATTGTTGTAAGTCAGTCAATCAAAGCTACTAGACTTGTAGAGGTGGCAGCCAGTGAAGTGAGAATGCATTGATTCACACAGGTATAACACTCAAAGGGGCTGTCACATGGTACTTCAACCAATCAGATTTCGGATAAAATTTTCACAATCTGATTGGCTGAAGTACCATATGAAGGCAGTCATGTTGGATTTTATGACATCAAGTTAAAGGGAAATGAAGCACAGCCATTCTGATTGGCTGGCTTCAGTCCCTTTACATGACATCACATAACAAAAAAGGGACACATGGGAGGCGCATGCGCGAGAGTGGAGTGGATGGCTGCTTAAGTTGAGTGCCCTGTTCCCGCATTGCGAATATAATAAGAAAATATCCACTTAAAAGCGCTGATTCTAACCCAGAACTATTACAGCAAAAGCAGTGAACAGGGAGGGATGGCCCCACTGACGATTCGGAAAAAAAAGAACATGGGGGATCTCCGCAAATACTTAAAGAAGTCGGGCACGAGGGCCGCCATGGCAGAAATGGCGCCACATTCAAATGCCGGCTCAGAATCGGAGCACGAAGAGGATACAGCGGAGGGACCAGAACAGTTGCAGGTCCGCCGCTGCGACTTCAACAGACTATACAAAGACCTCAAAACATTACTGCAGGCTGAGATTCAGAAGCCCAGGAGAGAGGTCAAAAATATTGGCAAGCGCACCGGGGCCATAGAAGAAAAAATGGCGGCCGCAGCAAAGACAATTAAAAAGACAGAGAAAAAGACCACATACCTGCAGACAAAAGTGGAGGAACTGGCGGAGTGTCAGGAAGACGCAGAAAACCGGGAGCACCGGAATAATGTCCGGATCCAAGGCATCCCGGAGACGGTATCAGACGTGGCAGGCTTTGTCAACCGATGGATGGCGGCAATATTACCAGCGACTCCGGAGCACGAATTGATGATGGACAGATGCCACCGGGCTCTTAGGAGCAAACTGCTAGCCACAGAAAAGCCTAGAGACGTCATCGCCAGGCTCCATTACTTTCACACACGAGAGGCGATATTTCTAAAGTCCAGAGGGGAAGGGTCGTACAAATTTGAGGAGGCCTCCCTGCAAATCTTTCAAGACCTCTCTCCAGTGACTCTGGCGAGGCGGCGGAGGTGGCTTCAGCCAATCATTACAATACTGCGAGAGAGGTCTATCCGTTATTGTTGGACCTTCCCGTTCGGCCTCCTCGTTATCAAAAACGGGAGAGCTGTATCCATGAAGGAACCGGAGGAAGGGGACGCCTTCCTGAGAAAAAACCTGCAAGTGGGCCCGAATACATCCCCACAGGCGGGCCGGCCAACGGAACAGGAGTGGCAGACTGCAGGGCGACCAGCTCCAGACCGCAGAAGGGAGGAAGAGGCGGAGGAGTGAAAATAAACAGTTGCAGCAAGTTATGTGAAGTTTAAAGTTACCCGTGTTCACCGTGGTTCCGGTGCAATAAATAAAGAATGTTTGCCTAGATAGTGGTGGTGTCTGCTTCCTCCCCCCCTAAAGTGTGCTTCCAAGTAAATGGCCATCAAACAGTGCTAGGCACCCCTAGCAGACAAGAGAGAAAGGGCATGCACCTGAAAATGGAAAAAAAAAGGGACAAAACACAAATAGATAACTTACTTGTGAAAAAAAAGTGCCCAAATTGAACAAGGATGGCGGCTCCTGTCGGTGGAACGCAAGCAGCTAAAAAGGCGCCGGAGAAGGAAAAGGGCGCCATCACGGAACCAGCAGAGCAAAGAACTGTGGATGGCGGGAAGAAGAGGCGGGAAAGCGTCCGTCTTCGGCGACTGCCAGGGCCGGAATGACGTCACCCGGACGTACTTCACAGGAAGTGCTGGAGCGGCCATTTTGGAGGGGGCAGAGAGGAAACCCTGGGATGACGTTCTACGTGGGCGCCGTGGCGGAAGAGGTTTCGCGAGAACAGAGACAAGCCATGAGAGAGCCGAGAGAGGAGGACGCCGGCGAGGACAGCACAGGGGGACGCACAATACACACAGTACACACAGGGAAGGCAGGAAGCTTAGGCGGGCGGCCCTAATAAAATAAAAGAAAGAAGGGGGGTCATAACAAGAGATAGGATGGGAGCAGGGTGAGGGATGGCACAGGAGAGTACATCGGGCCCATCCGGAAGGAGAGGAAGAGCAAGACAGCAGTCGCGGCGGAGAAGGCTGTGGTAATTCAGGGACAGGGGCATGGTTAGCAATCACTTTAGCGTTAACAGTGGTGGGGAGGGAGGACAGGTCCACAGTTGGCAGACATGGTTAGAAACAGGTTCTGGGTTGGGAGAGCGTCCCCTGGTGGGGAATCCAGGAGGAAGGTAGTTAGTTAGATTAATATGGATATTAGTAAGTTGGTTTAGTAAGCAGTGGGGGGGGGGAGGGAGCGATGTTCATTCCCGCCCACGATATGGGTCTCCACATGGGTGCCATAAGACTTGATCCTTGATGGCCCATGCAAGTCCCCGCTGTACCAGCGTTCGCTAGGGTCTGCAGCTGGGAGGAGATCACCCCAGGTTGTGACCTCGCTGGACGTTCAGGAGGGGCGAATACTTTGGCGGCCGAGGAGAGATCAGCGGCTGCCATGGGCAGTTTATTATTTGTTTTATGTGGTGGTGTTTGTGGGTCTCAATGTTCCCCTTGTGTGTGCCCTAATGTTTTTCTTCCCCGCCAGCAGCCAGAGAGACGGATTCGACACAGGTCCATCTCTGACAGGGTCAGTCTGCTGGAACCAGCAACCCATACTACCGCTCAACCCCTCATATCTCCAAATGGGTAAGAGTTTCGTAATTCTGTCCCATAACGTTAAGGGATTTAATAGTCCCCAGAAAAGGCGGATGGCCCTGACGGACTACAAAAGGTACGACCCTGACATTGTTCTCTTACAAGAGACACACTTTTCGAAAACAAGCTCCCCCAAATACATAGATGGCAGATTTAAACATTGGCTTTCCGCATCAGCGAAGAAAAAAAAGAGAGGAGTTGCTATCCTTGTCCACAACCGGGTTCCGCTGAATATTACCCTAACACAGAGAGATAAAAATGGGCGGTTCCTTGTTGTGGTAGGAGATATCAACGGTCAGAAAATCACGTTGGCACATGTTTACGCTCCAAGTGAGCACGCGGAATTATTTTTTGATACATTTTTCTCCATACTAGAAAAAGTAGCACAGGGATGCTAACAAATTGATAGATGTGTGGCGGGAACAGCACCAGGGGGAAAAGGGTATACCTTTTACTCACACCCACATGACAGGTACAGTAGGATAGACTACCTCTTTGTGTCTAATAAAATGGTCTCACAGATCTCCCACACGGGTGTCCATGATATTTCATGGTCAGATCACGCACCTATTGAGCTGCGGTGCACCGATTTCAGACTGATCAGACCAGGAGCGAATTTGAAACTCAATGAGTTATTAATCAAAATCCCTGAAATTGAGCAAAATGTAGGGATTAAGATCAGGGAATACTTCACGACAAATGTAGGCAGTGTTTCATCACAGTCTACCCTATGGGAAGCCCATAAGGCAACATTGAGAGGAGATCTCATAGGATTAGCAAGTAAACGTAAAAGGGAGAGAGACTTGAAGATTAAACAACTTAAATTAGAATTGGCGGCTCTCTCGGCCCTTCATAAACAGAAGAAGCATGCTTCGATTTTGAAGGCCTTGCTTGATACCAAAACACAACTAAATTTGTTACTGGCATCCCGGGCTGAAAAGGAGCTGTCTTGGTCAAAGCGGAAATTCTTTGAAAAAGCTAACAAATCAGATACCCTACTTGCCAATAAATTAAAGGATAAAATACAAAATTTTCACATCCAATCAATTCGGACGGGGACGGGTGACCTTACCTCTGACCCTAAATGAATCGTAGAGGAATTCAAAACGTATTACGAGACCCTATATGACGGGGCAAAGGTCTCTCAGAGCGAGGACACTCGTACACAGTTCAAAACATTCTTATCAGCGGCAAGTTTGCCAAAGTTGGGAAGAGAGAAAAGGGAGGCGCTGCAGGTAGACTTCACATCAGAGGAGCTAACAGAGGTAATGAAGTCATTGAAGCCGTCTAAAGCCCCGGGGCCAGATGGCTTCTCTAATCTATATTACAAAAAATACCGGAAAATTTTGGCTCCTCATTTGCTGAAATTATTTAATTCCTTCTTAGCGGGTGCCCCCATCCCAGACCGGATGCTACAGGCATCCATCTCAGTGATCCACAAACAAGAAAAGGACCCAGCAGACTGTAAATGTTACAGTCCTATCTCATTAATTAATTCGGATATTAAAATCTTTTCCAAATTATTGGCCAACCGCCTTAACCAGGTGATTCCAAAGCTGGTCCATCCTGATCAGGTGGGGTTCATATGTGGTCGACAAGCGGCAGACAACACCAGACGGATTATATATTTAATCGATTTGGCTAAGAGGAAAAAGATACCGTCAAGGGTGCTTAGTCTGGACGCTGAGAAAGCGTTTGATCGAATCGATTGTCCCTACCTGGGAGGGACGCTGAAGGCATTCGGCCTGGGAGGGAGATTGATAAATACTATTCTAGCTCTATATCGGGGTCCGACAGCGAGGGTCAACCACCAGGGCTTCTCGTCTGATGAATTCCAGATAAAGAATGGCACCAGACAGGGTTGCCCCCTGTCCCCCCTGCTCTTTGCATCGAGCCCCTGGCGGCACACATCCGTCTTAGCCCAGACATAGCAGGGATACAAGCCACAGAGCAGACCCATAAGGTGGCTCTGTATGCTGATGATATAATCCTAACACTGTCACAGCCCCTTACCTCTCTTCCGAATGTATTTAGCTTGCTGGGGAAATGTAATAAGACGTTCAGCTTCAAAATTAACCAATCAAAGTCAGAAGCCCTAAATATAAACCTGCCTAAAGTCACCGAAAAGCTAATAGAAGTCAATTTCAATTTCAAATGGCAAGCCTCCTACATAAAATACCTAGGGGTTAATATCACTAAAGATTATAGCGCCCTATATAAAGCAAATTACCCCAGACTGATAAGGACCCTGAAGGAGGATCTCAGAAAGTGGTCGGATTATAATATCTCTTGGATAGGCAGGACCCAGAGCTTAAAAATGAACCTTCTCCCCAGAATTTTATACCTATTCCAGACCCTCCCGATTCGAGTTATCAAAGATGACATCCTTCGAGTTATCAAAGATGACATCCTCCGGCTGCAGTCTGCTATGGTGAAGTTTGTCTGGGGTAATAAAAAACCAAGTATAAAGTTTAGCACACTAATTCGACCAACCACAAGAGGAGGGCTGGCGGTACCTTGTTTGTTGTCATATTTCAGAGCGGCGCAATTATCCCAAATTATACAGTGGTACTTGCACCCAAGCCTCCGGCGCTGGGTCAAGTTGGAAAATAGTGTTGCGCCCCCGTAGAGATACAGGATCTAATTTGGCTCCCAAAACAGGTATTTAAATCCGCTAGAGTACCGTTAGCCACAGTAAGCAGCTCCTTGGCAGTTTGGGAACACACCAAGTATAGATGTGCCCTTACAGCTAGGCACTCACTAATGACCCCGTTTATGGGCAACCCTGATTTCGCTCCGGCCTGATTAGCGCTGACTTTCTAACCTGGAAACAGAAGGGCCTTACGAGGCTCTTGCAGCTGGAGGGAAGAATATGCATAAAATCTTTTGAACAAATTAAATCCGAAAAAGGGATGCCGAATTCGGAATTTTTTTCGATACCTCCAGTTGCGTGCGTTTTTACACTAAAATCCCAAAACGTCCAAGACGAACGAATTTTGAGCAGCTATGTTCAAGAGGAACAGATACCAGGGGACTCACTTCTAGGATTTAGAGAGAGGTGGTCTGTCCCGCAGTGGACGACGACAACAAACTCAACTATAGGAATAAATGGGAGTCAGACTTAGGGGAGACATTAGAAGATGACGATTGGGACAGAATAGTAACAGCATCGGCCAAGAGCTCGATGTGTGTCACGTTAAAGGAGAACGCGCATAAAGTCCTGATGCGTTGGTACCTCACCCCGACAAGATTGGCAAAGTTTGTTAGGAACAACCCCCCATTGTGCCCGAAACAATGTGGGGAGCAAGCAGACTTGCTACACATGCTGTGGGGTTGCCCCAAGGTGGCCCAATATGGGAGGCCATCAGAAATTGGATACAGAGAATTCTCGGCATCACGGTCCCTTTGGACCCCTGGTTGTTCCTGTTAGGCAGGCGCACCCAGGGGCTAAACAGATCGGAGCATAAATTGGTTGCACATTTTGCAACAGCCCTGAGGTGCGAAATCGCAGCATTGTGGAATCAATCCGATTTACCCACAATCCCGAAAATTCGCAATAGAATGTGGTACGTTTGCCGGATGGAGCAATTGAAAAGTCTGGTGACACCGGCGAAAATTTCTTAAAGGTCTGGTCACCATGGCTGGCCCAGTCCGATATCCCCAGGGTAGGGGGTCAACAATATTTTGCTTTGATAGCGGGAAACGCGTTCTCCTCTGATAGGGGGACAAGGAAGGAGGGGAGTAGGAGGAAAGGTAGGGATGACTTTGGGGATGCCAATAAGGACCATAGGGGAGGGGACCGAGATACAGTTAAAGAGAAGAGGAGCTTTATGAGGAAGCAGATAGCAATACTCTCCAGGCTGGCTGTTTTTTTTTTTCCCCTCCCCTATCTTGTGTATGTCTGAATGAATGGTTGTAGTCTTGTCCGTCATTAGTGTCCCCTGTGAGTCACGTTAGTCTGTTTTGACTGAAACAAAAATTGTGGTGCTTTGACTACAGAACTGTAAGACATTGGGTTGTTAGATTCTATAATGCCTGTATCATTCACCTAATAAAACTTTTGGTTGAAAAAAAAAAAGGGACACATGGTTTACACAGCCAGTCAGATGGCCTGTGAACCATTTGCTGCCCAAATGTAATGTCACAGGCCATATTTAAGGTCAGAACGTCTCATTTGAGCTCAAGAAGCCGACGGGTCAACATCGTGGATTTAACATGGGGTTATTGGATTAACAGATGATGACAGAAGATGAAGAAAATAAAGAAATAATCACAGATGAAGAAAGAAGAAGATGAGAGAAAGAATAATTTGGTTACCTGTTCTGGATCTTCACGGTGGATGGTGTTGGATTGAGTTTCATGGAGTTACGGTATGAGAGTTTGCTAATTCCCCAGGATTCGGAGGGCCAATATTTCTAAAGGTAAGATAAATATTGAATGTATGTACTTTTATTTT
This sequence comes from Ascaphus truei, assembly GCF_040206685.1. NCBI lineage: Eukaryota > Metazoa > Chordata > Amphibia > Anura > Ascaphidae > Ascaphus > Ascaphus truei. The sequence continues at coordinate 432,861,416 of NC_134484.1, read as the reverse complement.
TAAAGGTTTTTTGATTGGATTTAAAAAAAAATGTTTTTCATTGCCCATTAACTGCTAATGTATTAATCTATGCCTGTTTAGGGTATAGATGAATACAGTAGTAGCCAATGCATTTTTGGCCAAATGCATTTCTTCTATTGACTGTTATTTTCTCTATTACTTATTTCTCTGTTCATTGTTTAGATTAAATTGTTTTGAATTGTGATGGCTTGTGTATTTTTTTGGGGACAGATTGGTTAGCGTTTTTATTAAATTATTTATTTTGTATTTGTATTTTGTTGACTACTGGTTTTTATTTATGTGTTGCCTAATTTTTGTATTAATTAATTGTTGTGTTGCTTACTGCTTTTATGTATTACATTTATAATTTGGCTAGTGGTATGACTTATGTAATTGATTGCCTAGTGGTTTTAATAATTTTATTAAATGCATAGTGGTTTAATTTCTTTCATTGATTGGCTAGTGGTTTTATTTAGGTAATTGATTGGTTGGCTAGTGCTTTTAATTTTTGATTTTGGGGGTTTAGGTTCTTGTATTTGTTTGATTATTGTGTATTTTGGACATTCGTGCTTTTGTATTAGGGTTACCATTAACTGCTATAGTAGCTTATCATGCCCATATTATATGGGTATGATGTACTACTATGCCACTCAATAGGTTCAGGGTAGGTACAGTGGTCCGGGTTTGGTGGTTTGGCATCCTGGGTGGGTAGCAGGGGAGGATGGATTAACCCCTTGATTAAGGGGTTAGGGGCCATTAGATTGTATTATTTTATGTATTCTTTCTGGCAATGGAGAACATGGCCCTGCAATATGCTGACTAGGATGCCCTTCATATTGGCAAGGGTAAGTAGAATGGTTTTATTTACTTTATTTATGCTGCCTAGCTAATGTTTTGCTTAATAATAGGCAAATGATCCATATCTGGATAATAGTTATTTTGCACATTACTGTACTATATGTGTTTGGGGGAGGGAGGTGTATTTATTGAAATGGAGGCCTCTTTATTTTTTTTTTACACAGGCAAGCAGGAACCCATGGGGACAACCCGAGGACCCCTCAAAGCCTGTGGGGAACACCTGGGAACCCCTACCTATGTTATCAATAATGTGATTTAAAAAATCATGGTTTTATGTGGGCGCACAGGTGGTGGGTTGTGTATTGGTGCTTACTACATATTTAAATTTAAATGTTATTACTATTGTAGATGAGCAGGGGGTCTCCAGAGCAGAACCGCGTTGTTTTCAGGTCCAGGTCCGTGGACCCCCTGCTTCCCGAGATACAGGCCCCGTTATGGGGTGCCGGTATCTCCTATGCATGTAAAAGTCCTGCGTCACATTACATAGCAACAAACCATATATAATTGGGACTACTAATGTGTTCAATTCTCAATACAAAGGCATTACTTTTCCTGTGGTAGGGAGACATGTATAGATATGTCTGAATATTGATGTCAGTATTGCCACTTTAACTGCATCCAGGAGTATACACCGATCCATCATTGGAGGAGTATTATATTATAAATATCCTATGATTATATAATGATGGGTTTGAACTATCAATAGAGTCTTTAATTGGCACCCCTCAGTGAATAACTTTTAAATAACACGATACACACAGTTTAATTTTTGACATAAGGTTTAATATAGATGTGTACCATTATTTTATTTAAGCACAATAAATGTTAAGTTTTAACAGCCTAGGTGTGCACCGTGAATGTGCTCCTTTTTGGAGAAAGTCTTTATAACATAAAGTCTTCTTCTTTCTTTGAAAATACATTTATTTTTTAAAGCAGCCATGCCGAGAGAAGTTATTTCAAAGGATCTCAGCATGAGAATACAGGATATGTACAAGAGAGGACACATAATTTTACAGATCAAACTCTGGTTACTTACTTCGGGCCTCGATTTAGCACAAAGCACTGTCAGCTATCTTCACCATGACCATGGTCAGACAAAAAGTTTAAAGCGGAGTCCCCCAGTCACAACAGAGTAAGTATTTATGTTTTTATTCTGCAATTACTGTATTACTTGTATAAGCTTCTTGCATATCAAACTGCATTTTTATGGTTACTTGTTTTGTTTGCAATTCATTTAGAGCCAACAAATTACTACTTTTAGAAGAAAATAAAAAATGTTTTTTTTTCCTGCTGCTTTTATTACTTTAAAGCATGTTGCATATCATAATACCGTTTTTGTTTACTTGTTTTCTTTGCAATTCTTTTAGAGCCAGACATTTCTGTACTACTTTTAGAGGTATAATTTTAAATACTGTATACAGTGGCGGCCGCCCTGAGTCTAAAGCGGCCGCCACCGCGGGTAATTTAAAAACCCAGTGCAGACGCTGGCTTTTTTTTTTCGGCGCCACAGGCGCTTCTATTGTTCAGCAGCATTAGCGCTGATTGGCGAAACGGCCACGCACGGCCGTGAGATGTGGCTGGCGCGCGGCCAATTTCGGCGCCGAAAAAAAAAGGAGAAAAAAATTGCGGTTAAGCTTTAGATTAAGCTTAGCCGCAACAGTATGTCATGTATTTGTTTTGAATTATTTTTAGGACTCACAAATTATTCTCTTTTCCTTTAAACTGTAGGATGGCAAAGCGTCTGGTGGACGAAATCAGAGCGGCTATTGATGAGCGCTGTGCAGAACAGTCACAATATCACAGCATCTAAGACCAGCATCAGGGTGATGAGATGCCAATTGGAATGGAAATATGGAGATGTACAGAAAGTGTCTTACTGTAATAAAATCCAGTATATTGCAATAGTATGCAGAGTGACAGAACAGGGTTGATACTGTACTGGAATTACTGTGCCATAGTAAGGACAGTACAGCTAAAGTGTTGTACAGTACACTACTGTACTTTAGGTAAAAGTGTGGTTTGACGGTACAGTACCTGTAAGCTCGTCCTAGTCATTACCGAGTGTATCCTCTGATATGTTAGGCCAACAAGATAAAAAGAGTGGACCAACCACAGGCATGGATCGAAAGTGGCAAGACATTTCAGGATGTCATCTTTTCTGACGAGACAACTGTAGCTCTTGATAGATTTGCAACTTTTGCATTCCGCAAAAAATTACGCATATCTCTGAAGCCGCGGCCCAAGCACCCACTGAAGATGCATGTATGGGGTGCGATCTCCAGACATGGACTAGAATGCATAATCATCTTTGAGTGTAAAATAATGCACAAAGTCACATGCAGTAGCCTTATGCACTGTACTACTGACTGAAAAGAAAATATAAAGTCCTGGCGCAAATATCATGGAGAATAGCAGTCCTTCCAGAGAAATGGGGAGAGTGGGAAAATGGAGTGTAGGACAGTCCTGTTTCCACCATTCATTTCTTTATGTGGAGTATTCTCTTATTTCTATTCTTTTGTCTTGATGCTCTGCAGGAAAAAAGCACAAAAACAAAAAACCATTGCACAGTATCTTCAGGATAATGAATACACCTTTCCCCAGCCACTAGCTACTTACAGCAAGACTGTAGGGAACAGACACTGATTGGTACCTTTATTGCTGATTCCAGGCACCCACAGCATACACTGGATCACTTTGCTCACCGTCTTGTCTTCAAATATCTAGTGTGACACTCAGGAGTGCCCAGAGGATACAGAGGACAGATATGGTGCAAATACCGCAGAAAAGATTTATTTAAAAACACATAACACAAGACACCACAAGGTATCACACTCACATTTAAAATGTGATGGTAGAGCCATCTACAACGTGCCGTCCGCTGCTTGTATGTGTTAAGCTGCATGCACTGGTAGCTGGGGTAGGGATCCCATCCTCCCTCCTTCTCACGGCCGCAACTCTAATGAGATCCCCCCTCCGATGTAAACACTGCCAGGCTGTTGCTCTCTTCCTACATGCACGGGATGACGTCACCAATAAGTTCCACCCTACGCATTTCGTAACTCGCGTTACTTCGTCAGGGGCATGGAGCTTAGATGTGGACCCTCCCTATATGTAGCCTGAGATTACAACTGATTGGCTCATACATCAATCACCTTGTGGGCGTCTCCGCTAACTGCGTCATATTATTGACGCCTTGATATGCTAATTTGGGTCCGCCCTCAGTGCGTGTATCTCCTCCTCTGCTCCCTTATGTTGATCTAACAGCCAATGCACTAGCAGGTAAATACTGCCCGCTCCCTCCCTAAGTGCACACAACCATCAGACCATCACAGTGTATATTGTTCCCCTATTTGGGGGATCATACAGAGCACATTTGGTTATAGAGCACTAATCTAATTGATATAAGCTGATATATAATGCTTACTCTCAGGTCCACAAAGCTATACATACCTGTTACGAACATTATGGCTAGTGCCATTATTACAACAATTATCATGACAACTGCAATATATTAACCCTTTTGTAGAGATGCTATAAATCACAGTATTAACATGTGCCAATTAAATAATATCATAACAAGTAGTGTTAGCTAAAACCTAAAAAACTCAAAATTACCTTATTTAAAATGATAATGCTTGAACCTCCATATGCTACTAATCAATAATCATAAGATGTAATAAATAACCAATGACTAAATAAAACCACCTAATTCTCTCTTAAGAAAAGCTGCTAAATCTAATTCAATGTTTAATCCCTTTGGGGTCTTAGTTTTGAGGGTGTATATCCAGTACATTTTACGCTGGATATAAGATTAACCCTATCACCCCCTCTCCAATTGGGTTTAGGGCAATCTATGCCTTTACATGTGAGCCCCTTTGGGTCGTTATCATGTTTTAATCTAAAGTGGTTGGAGACACTGTGTGTCTCCAAACCTCTTTTGATATTGTATAAGTGTTCGGCTAGTCTCCTTTTTAGGGGTCTACTAGTTCTCCCCACGTATTGGAGTCCGCAGGGGCACTTCAAATGATACACAATAAAACTGCATTTGCAATTCAAAAATGATTTGATCGAATATTCATGTCCTGTAACATTAGATCTAAAATTTTTACATTTTGTACTGTACTTGCAACCGATACATTTGGAGCAGGTATAGTACCCCTTCATGTCCTATAGCCAAGTGACATTTTTGTCTTTAGCAGAATTGATCGGACAGCTAGTGACAGTTTGAGTTTCAAACTGGAAGAATATTGCTGAGCTTTGGATCGCCCAGCAAGATTCCCCAGTGTTTGTTAAGGATTTTAGTGATCTGCGGTGCCATGTCATTATAATTTGTAATGAAAGGAACAAACTCTCCATTATCCCCCACCGTCCTCCCTTTCTTATCCTGCATAGTAACGAGCTGATTGCTATCTATTTTATTAACAGCCTCCAAAGCTTTGGAGACATGGAATTGGCTGTACTTCCTTTCTCTGAACCTATTGCTTAGATCTTTTGCTGTTCCTCAAAGACATGTGCCTGGGAACAATTTTGCTTAGTTCTCAGGAACTGACCCTGTTGTATATTCTTAATCCATCTAGGATGGTGATGGCTAGTAGCTAGTAAGTATGTATTGGAATCTACCTTTTTGTAGAAGAACTTTGTTTCTATCAGGCCTTCTTCTACGAACAACGTTAGATCTCAGAAGTCAATGGATATTTTATGACTATTAAAGGTAAATTTCAAGTTATATTCGTTAGTGTTCAAATAGTCTTGAAATTTAGACAGCTCATCTTCTTCTCCCCCCCAGATACACAGCACGTCATCGATGTAAGGTTTCCATAGCACCAGGTTCACGTCATATGGGTTGTGGGCCCAGATGTAACTATCCTCCCACATACTCATAAACAAGTTTGCATAACTGGGCGCGAACCTGGTACCCATTGCCGTACCGCATACTTGGAGGTAGTGCTGCCTATCGTAGCAGAAAAAATTGTGGGTGACGATTTAATATATTCCATCCAAAACAAATTGTTTAAACAGATTATCAAAACTAGTGTCACTAACCAGAACTTTTTTACAGATTGGATCCCCAATTGGTGATCGATTACCGTATATATTGAGGTCACGTCACACGTGACCCACATGTAATGATCCTCCCATTATATATCTTTAATAACATTAAGGACATGCGTAGTATCTCTGAGGAATGATGGAATGAGCCGCACATATTTCTGAAGGAGATATATATATATATATATATATATATATATATATATATATATATATAATATATATATACCGAGTTAAGTTATGGTGAGTAAAAAAAGTGACAAAAACCCTCCACAGGAAAGCAAATATGCAAATATAACTGTATGCTCATCTGCATGTCTTAGGCAGGTCTGCAACCCCGCCTTTCCCCATTATCACCCAGCATACAGCACTTCCACTGCAGCAAGGGATTCTGGGAAATGACATGCAAATGAGCACACAGTGTCACTTTTTGCCTCAATAACCATTTTTAACATGGTTCCCTATAGGCTTAAGCTTGCTGCATGGTCACAGCTTTGAGCACAGCCAGGGTTAAGGTGCATACCCAGAAAACCACCCACAGACAGCTGTTTCGACCTTGATGGGTCTCGTCAGTGTGGGGTTGATTTTACTGGGAATGCAAGAGAGGCTATGGGATAGGCTAAACCATAATACTGAGTTAAGTTATGGTGAGTAAAAAAAGTGACAAAAACCCTCCACAGGAAAGCAAATATGCAAATATAACTGTATGCTCATCTGCATGTCTTAGGCAGGTCTGCAACCCCGCCTTTCCACATTATCACCCAGCATACAGCACTTCCACTGCAGCAAGGGATTCTGGGAAATGACATGCAAATGAGCACACAGTGTCACTTTTTGCCTCAATAACCATTTTAACATGGTTCCCTATAGCCTATAGGGAACCATGTTAAAAATGGTTATTGAGGCAAAAAGTGACACTGTGTGCTCATTTGCATGTCATTTCCCAGAATCCCTTGCTGCAGTGGAAGTGCTGTATGCTGGGTGATAATGGGGAAAGGCGGGGTTGCAGACCTGCCTAAGACATGCAGATGAGCATACAGTTATATTTGCATATATATATATATATATATATATATATATATATATATATATAAATTGAGAGAGATTTGAACTTAATGATTTGATCCCTGATATAGGGCGACCGGGAGGTTTTTCCAGATTTTTGTGGATCTTGGGGATGAAATAGAAGATTGGAGTCCTTGGTTGTAATATCACCAAGAACTCAAATTCTCCTTTGCTAATGATCTTATCATCATATCCCTGATGTAACAGTTCACTTAGTTCTAACTTGAACTCTGTGGTGGGATTATTAGAGAGCTTTTTATAAGTATCCTTATCCCCCAAAATTCATAAGGACTCGTCATTATAATAAGACGAGTCCATGATGACGACCCCCCCCCCCCTTGACTGCAGATTTGATAACTATGTTTTTGTTATCTTCTAGCTTTTGTACTGCTTCTTTCTCAATTTTGCTCATATTCTGTTTTTTTAATTTGAATTCCCCAGCTGATTTTTTCATGTCCTTAATGACCATCTCTGTGAATGTCTCAATATAGTTCCCTTTTTATGTGTTTTGGATAGAACACAGAGGGATATTTAAAATGTGTACGTGGTATTGGATCTGTTCTGTTTTCTTGGCTACTTTATTCCAAAACTGCTCTACTAGTAGCATCTTTAACAAAATATTTTTTGAGAGTTTGTCGTCTTACAAACTTGTGTAGATCAATATACAAGTTAAACATGTTTGGACCCTCTATAGGGGCGAAATTGAGTCCCTTTGCAAGCACTTTGTCCTCAACATCAGTTGTTTGATAACCACTGATGTTAAAGACATTACCTGCTTTAGTTAATGTCTCTCTTGTTCTGACTTTGTTCTTTTTCTTTCCTCCCCTCCTTCCTCTGAATCCTCTGTTCTTTTTCGCCTCGTTGGACGTTGAGCGACCTGTCTCCAATGGTGGTCCCCTATCTGGTTGTCCCTGTGTGGAAAAGGATCTTGCTCTCTGCGCTGGTCTAAAAAAGATGTCGAAGGATGGTTAGCATTAGCAGATCCCTGTGTATGGTATGGGGATCTATTTTCAAAGGAATTCCCTGGGTGTCCCCTATGATTGCCATAGTTGTTATCACGAGAATCATACCGCCTAGTATTTCCATTCTGTCTATATTCAAAATGATGTTTTGCATGGTGCCTATTATCTTCTCTAGGGACAAAATGTGTTCCACTGTCTGGAAATTTCTTATTAGAATAACTCTTATGTTCACTTCTAAATGACCCTTTTCTGGGCTTTTTTGTATTTTTGTGGGGTGTTTTTACAACTACAATAGGAGTGTCTTTATTCACTTCCTCATCTGTAGTTGTAACTATTTTTGGCCAAGCACTGCCATACAGCACTTATTCCCTCACCTACTGTCTCTGTAAGTCTCCCACCATACCTCTTAGATTGTAAGCTCTTCGGGGCAGGGATTTCCTTTCCTATTATCTGATTTTGTTGCACTTATTGTATCATTTTAATTCCCTGTACTGTATTCTTTGTGAAGCGCTGAGTACACTTTTGGCGCTATATAAATAAAGACATACAATACAATACCTTCCAATTTCTTTGCTTATCATTCTCGTAATCTTTCTTGTCTCTCAAGAATTTCTTTTGTTTAGTAGAGATTACTGTCACGGTAGCTTATGACAAGATATAATGAACACCAAATATCAGGGTTGAACTGAACGAGGCTTAGATATAATAAAATATAATTTATTCCTTAAATAAGGTGAACACAGCAATATAGTACAATTAACAGGCAAGAAGATAACACTTACTTAGGGTTGGGGAATGGAGAAGTATCCAATAGCAATTCTCCAGCAGTCCAGTGACATTCAAGATGGAATCAGAAGCACAACTCCAGCAATCCCGTGACATTCAAGATGGTATCAGTAGCACAACTCCAGCACAACTAAAAACTGTAGGGTTGACACAGTTTATATACCTGTGCAACCCTATTCTTAACATTGATCACAGCCTATTGGTGAACATTTATCTGTATCCACTCTCTAATGTGGAGACACAGACTAACAGACTAACCCATGCCCTCAGGCAACAATTAGACTGGCAGAGTTTGTTGATTGACTAATACTTAATCCCTAGACATTGGGTAACAATCAAGGCAGTTACTTTTTGATCACCGTGCTTAGGCTACTCAGCCGTCTGCCCTTCATGACTTATTAGCCTAGCAAATGGCGTCTGCATTTTCAGAACAGAGCCAAAATAAAATACATATACCCTTTAATATCTACACATATTAATAAGTTCCATTCTGGTGGGCTCAGTGGGTCGACTTTTGCCAGTTTTTAATGCCTACAGTGACTCCACATATTGGCCAAATATGAACTCTTTGCGACCCCCAGAACTGGAGATACAGAAATGCACTTTAAAACATTAATATACATGCTTATAATGAAACATGGGAACAGGGGAACAAACATTTTCAAGGTATAATAAGGTGCAAACCTCATCCCTGGACCGCAGTCCAGTTAACCCCTTGTCTCTCTGGTGAGGTCAGGGGATGGCCATATGGGGTGCAACCCCTTTAATACCGGGCCACCCCCTTTCTCCCTCTACACCTCCCCTTCTTAATGGGTGACCTGTGGCCCACTGGCCCTAACGGGGAGTGGGGCACTGCTGGCACCCTTAACGAACTCAGTCTCAGAGGGATAGTCCTGATGTGAAAGTCCATCAGCATGGCTGTTTTCACTACCCTTTTTGTGCTGAATAGTAAACTCAAACTCTTGCAAGGCCAAGCTCCACCTTAGCAACTTGGCATTCTCCCCTGATGCCCTCTGCAGCCAACTCAAGGGGTTGTGGTCTGTTAGGACCGTGAAAGCCCTTCCATACACATAGGGCTGGAGTTTTTTGAGTGCCCACACAATGGCCAAGCACTCTTTCTCAATGGTGGCATAGGCCACCTCTCTGGGAAGTAGTTTTCGGCTGAGGTACACCACAGGGTGCTCTCTACCGTCGTCCCCCAATTGGCTCAACACAGCCCCAATGCCATAGTCCGAGGCATCAGTCTGTATGAGGAAATGTTTGGTATAGTCTGGGGCAGCCAGTTTGGGGGCCCCAGCAAGCGCAGTTTTCAGTGCCTGGAAAGCAGTTTCACAGGCAGGAGTCCAGGTGATAAGCACAGGCAGTTGTTTCTTAGTCAAATCAGTCAGGGGTTTGGCCACGGCGCTGTACTGTGGGACAAACTTCCTATAGTACCCTGCGGTGCCCAAAAATGCCATGACCTGTTTCTTGGTCTTTGGAACAGGCCACTGAACTATGGCTTCTACCTTGGCTGGCTCTGGTTTGTGGTGTCCTCCACCCACTCTGTGCTCTAAGTACAGGACCTCTGCCATCCCTACCATACACTTAGTGGGTTTCAAGGTAAGCCCAGCCCCCCTGATCCTATCCAGCACCGCAGCTACATGTCCTAAGTGGGAGTCCCAGGAATTACTAAAGACAGCAATGTCATCTAAGTAAGCCCTGGCATAGCTCTGCATCCCTTCCAGTAACCTATTGACCAGGCGTTGGAAGGTAGCCGGGGCATTCTTCATCCCAAATGGCATCACCAAAAACTCATAGAGGCCACTTGGAGTGATGAATGCTGACTTCTCTCTAGCCTCCAGGGTCAGTGGGATTTGCCAATAGCCTTTGCTCAAATCCATAGTGGTCAGATACGTTGCCCCCGCGAGTTCATCTAGTAACTCATCCATGCGGGGCATGGGGTAGGCATCTGACACCATCCCAGCGTTGAGCAAGTGGTAGTCCACACAAAACCGGGTGGTCTTGTCCTTCTTAGGAACTAGGACTACCGGGCTTGCCCAAGGACTCTGGGACGCAGTAATAACCCCTAGGGTCAGCATCTCCTCTATCTCCCTCTCCATATTGGTCTTGACCTCTGCTGACACTCTATAAGCGTGCTTATGCCAAGGCCGCAGGTCCCCTGTGAGCACTGGGGATTTTGTGAGATGTGTGGTCCCTGGCATGTCAGTGAAGAGGGCCCCATACTTAGCTAGCATGTCCCTGGCTTCTCCCTTCTGCCTAGCACTCAACTGTGCCCCTATCTCCACCTGCTCCACAGTGTTTCCCTGCCTGCTAGAAATCATAAGGGGTCCTACAAGATCCATCGCAACTTTCTGGAAGGGTTCCCCTATTATCGGTAGGGGTTTCAGGGGTGCCTTCACACGGTCTCCTGCCTTACCCACTCACTGGCAGGCATCACAAGAGCGGCAGAAATTGCCTACATCTCGAGATGCCCCCGGCCAGTAGTAACGCTGTAATAACCGGGCTCGCGTTCTGTTGACCCCCTGATGTCCCGCTAACGGAATAGAGTGAGCTACCCGTAACAGTTGCTGTCGGTACCCCTGGGGCACTACTAGCTGTCGCTTACCGGTCAATCCCTCCTCTATCCCTGGGTTCCCTTCTTCTCTTTACAGGAGTCTCTTATACCATAGGCAGCGCTCAGTGCCTTCCCCTGCCTGAGATTCGGACGCCCGAAGTCTCACGCCGGCCAGGGTAGGGTCTGTCTTCACTGCCTCCCTAAACTGGGCTCCTAATTCTAGCCACCCCCCAGTCATGTCATTGTCCGGAGAATGGGGAAGGATGAGGGGAAACAGTAAGTCAGTCTGTGGTTGCAACTGATCCTGGCTTACCTCCCCGGGCTCCTCTGTGCCCTTCGCTAACGTTGGTCCCAAAGGCTGGGGGCATTGCCGCTGTCTGCCTCCGGGTAACTGCCACAACTGCAGCGGACTTGGGCACTCGGTCGTAGGTGCAGGTCATCGGTCCCAGATCGTTGCCAAGAAGAACATCGGCATCCAAACCGGGTAAAACCCGCACACCCTGGCCCTCCCCCCAATCCAAAAAGATTCTGTCCACTTGCAAGAAACGTGGCTCTCCGTCGGCCACAGTGATCTGTATCCCAGGGCCTGGGATCAATTCCTCTGGCCGGACCATATCAGGTCGGACCAGGGTCACTGCAGCTCCTGAATCCAGCAAGCCGACTGCTTGCCGGTCACCGACTGTGACCGGGGTGAGATGTCTGCTCCGACAGTCCGTCTGCTGCAGGTCTGCGCTGAGATGTCCTCCGCTCCTGGCTGTAGGCACCGATGAAACCGGGACAGGTGTGGCATGGGACGTCTCACTGGGAGTTGTCTCCAGGACCGGTCCGGAGTCTGTGGTGGAAGCCACCCGCACGCGGGCTACCGGCTTCACAGCTGGGGTGCGTTGCCCCTGACGGGGTCCGCCGAAACGCAGGGGTTCCCGGCAATCTGGTCTGATGTGACCAGGGCGGTTGCAGTTGTAGCACCGGCGCTCGTGCCGGAGCTCCCCCGCCTTCGGTGGACTGTTGCCCGCAGGCGGCCTCTGAGTCCATTGGGGGGTATTGGCAGACTTTCTGGCCGGTGCCGCCGCCACCGCCGCCTTGGCTACTGTTTTGGCGGTCATCAGGGCTCGGCTGGCCACATAGTCATCTGCAAGCCTCGCCGCCTCCTGGTAAGTCTTGGGCATCTTGTCGTACACCCAAGCCCTCACCGCCGGCAGGCACTGCTCCATGAGCTGCTCCTGGAAGATGAGGTCCAGCAGGCGTTGGTAAGTCCGTGCCTCATAGCCCTCCACCCAGCGTATCCCGTATAGAGCCATGCTGGTCACGTAGGTAACATAGGACTCCTGGGGCTGCCTCTCTTCCTGCCGGAATTTACCCCGGTAGGCTTCAGGGGTAAAACCGTACTGAACAATAACAGTTCTTTCAGGTGTTCGTAGTCATCCGCATACTCATCTGGAAGCGCCATCATTGTCTGCTTAGCCAAGCCGGACAGTAAGGGGTCCAAACGTGCAACCCTATGCTGGGGAAGCACTTTGTACCACCGTCACTGCGTTTCAAAGTTCTTTAAGAAACTGTCAATCTGGTCAGTGCCTTCCACGAACTTGGTGAAACTGTGCTGGTCCAGCTTGAGTTCATCTGTGTTGGGTTGGACAGGGGGGCAATAAGCGGGTCTGTTCACTGCCATAGTGATAAACTGCAGCCGCTCCTCCGGTGTCCCTCTGTCTCCCCACACAGTAATCAGTGCCAACATTTCAGGGGTGAACGGACTGGTAGCCGCAGCAACCAGTACCCCTCCTGTTGCACTGCTCCCGGGAGGTGCCCTCGTTCCCTCCCCGAGATTCCACCGCCCCGGCACTGGGTTCCTTCCCTGATCTCCGGGTGGCTGTATAAGGGCAAGCTGAGCCGTATCCTGAGGCTCTGCAAGCCGGGCTTCATAGTCATCGATTGCGTCAACCATGTCTGCGACCTCCTGGTTCTCATAGGGCAGTCCATATTCACGGCACTTGTCCTTCAGCTGAGCTCGGGTCCTCATGTTGGATGAGCCTTCAGCCTCGCTCATGGTTCAGTCGCAGCAGTGAGGTGGTGTTACAACTTGTGTTAACTTTTGCACTACTGTGTGTTCAATATCTTTAATCCCAGGAACTTGCAATTACCATCAAGTTCCTACTATGTTACAGTATCCCGCAGTATACTGTAACAAAGGTCCAGTTCAATCCCGCCGCTTGCCACCAGTTAATTATAGAGCTTGTCACGGTAGCTTATGACAAGATATAATGAACACCAAATATCTGGGTTGAACTGAACGAGGCTTAGATATAATAAAATATAATTTATTCCTTAAATAAGGTGAACACAGCAATATAGTACAATTAACAGGCAAGAAGATAACACTTACTTAGGGTTGGGAAATGGAGAAGTATCCAATAGCAATTCTCCAGCAGTCCAGTGACATTCAAGATGGAATCAGAATCACAACTCTAGCAATCCAGTGACATTCAAGATGGTATCAGAAGCACAACTCCAGCACAACTAAAAACTGTAGGGTTGACACAGTTTATATACCTGTGCAACCCTATTTTAACATTGAACACAGCCTATTGGTGAACAATTTTCTGTATCCACTCTCTAATGTGGAGACACAGACTAACAGACTAACCCATGCCCTCAGGTAACAATTAGACTGGCAGAGTTTGTTGATTGACTAATACTTAATCCCTAGACATTGGGTAACAATCAAGGCAGTTACTTTTTGATCACCGTGCTTAGGCTACTCAGCCGTCTGCCCTTCATGACTTATTAGCCTAGCAAATGGCGTCTGCATTTTCAGAACAGATCCAAAATAAAATACATATACCCTTTAATATCTACACATATTAATAAGTTCCATTCTGGTGGGCTCAATGGGTCGACCTTTGCCAGTTTTTAATGCCTACAGTGACTCCACATATTGGCCAAATATGAACTCTCTGTGACCTCCAGAACTGGAGATACAGAAATGCACTTATAATGAAACATGGGAACAGGGGAACATACATTTTCAAGGTATAATAAGGTGCAAACCTCATCCCTGGACCGCAGTCCAGTTAACCCCTTGTCTCTCTGGTGAGGTCAGGGGATGGCCATATGGGGTGCAACCCCTTTAATACCGGGCCACCCCCTTTCTCCCTCTACAATTACTTCCTTTTCAATTTTTTCTATTCTTTGCGCTTTTCATCAAGCACCTTATATTCATCAAATTCAGAAAAGGTTCAAGTAGTTTTTGCAACTTATTGATCTCCTTGTCAAGATCATCCATAGACACTGTCCTTTGTTGGATCAATAGTTGCATAAGACCAAAGGAATAGGTGTCTAAAATATGATTCCATTCCTTTATGAATTTATCATCTCCTAGATCTATAGTAGGTACCTTAAGGAATCTAAGCCCTCTTGGTATTCTATTATTATCACAATAATGCATCAGTGTGGCCATATCCCAGATCTGTTTCATCTCTTGGATGAGAAGTTTTTCTAACTGATTGAATTGAGTTTCTAAATTCTCTTCATCTGTGTCAATACAAATGGGTTCAGAACCCTCAGTGAATATGTTCTCTAAATTGTGACTCCTCAGTGCTCTATTAGAAAATAAAGACATAATAATAAGTGATAGTCGGCGTCACGTGAAATAAGGATAAAACAATGACAAGAAAATATACTACACTGTGAGCTCAACCTAAACTACAATGTAATAAAAGTAATTAGCGTGAAAAACAAAACATATGTGATATAATCCCAATTACAACTATTAAAATTAAAATTGTGGGATGGCAGCCTTAGGACAAAATGACAAGTCTATCCTGTGACTTGTAGCAACAATATGAAAAGAAAAAATAAAGTCCTGGCGCAAATATCATGGAGAATAGCGGTCCTTCCAGAGAAATGGGGAGAGTGGGAAAATGGAGTGTAGGACTGTCCTGTTTCCACCGTTCTTTTCTTTATGTGGAGTATTCTCTTATTTCTATTCTTTTGTCTCGATGCTCTGCAGGAAAATACACCTTTCCCCAGCCACTAGCTACTTACAGCAAGACTGTAGGGAACAGACACTGATTGGTATCTTTATTGCTGATTCCAGGCACCCACAGCATACACTGGATCACTTTTCTCACCGTCTTGTCTTCAAATATCTAGTGTGACACTCAAGAGTGCCCAGAGGATACAGAGGACAGATATGGTGCAAATACTGCTACAAAGATTTATTTAAAAACACATAACACAAGACACCAAAAGGTATCACACTCACATTTAAACCATCTACAACGTGCCGTCCGCTGCTTGTAAGTGTTAAGCTGCATGCACTGGTAGCTGGGGTATAGTAATGGACAAAATAACTATTATCCAGATATGGATAATAGCTCATTTGCCCATTATTAAATCAAACATTAGCCAGGCAGATTAAATAAAGTCAATAAAAGCCGTTCTATGTACCCCTGCCATAATGAAGGGCATCCTCATCAGCATACTGCAAGGCCATGTCCTTCATTGCAAGAAAAAATACAATAAATAATACAATCTAATGGCCCCTAACCCCTTCATCACCATAGAGGTTAATAACCGCGATTGTAATTAATCAGTAAACCCCCGTCCCCTGCTACCCACCCTGGAGGCCTAACCACACACCCCAGTCCCACTATATGCACCTTGTACCCATTGAATGGCATAGTGGTACATCATACCCATATAATATGGACATGATAAGCTACTAAAGCACTCAATGGTAACCTTAATCAAAAAGTATGAAGGCCAACATTCAAGTTTAATCAAACCTAAACACCACAATTCAATAAATGAAAACCCTACCCAACTAGCCAACCAATTAAATAAATACAAGCAGTAACCAACTAAACAATTAATTAATTTCAACCAGTAGCCAACAAATCAATTAATTATTAAAAATGCTATCCAACATATTACTTAAAAGCAGGAGTCAACACAATAAATCATTAATTAAAAACGCTAATCAATCTATAAAAACAAAATACAACACAAGCCAGCAAAATGACAAACAATGACATCCATAGAATCAACCGAAATAGAAAAAATAACACTCAATACAAAGCAAGCATTTGCCAAAACATGCATGGCGAATAGTGTATTCATCTGTACCCTAAAGGGGTACAGATCCATACATTATTAGTCAATGGGCCATGAAAAACACAAATTAAAACATATACAATCCAAAAACTTGTAAAAATATATATTTACATACATTCAATATTTTTCTTACTTTTAGAAGCGTTGGCCCTCCGAATCCAGGGGTATCAGGAAGCTCATGTACCGCAACGTCATCAAAGTCAATCCGACGCCATCCACCTTGAAGATCTGGACCAGGTAACAAAATTCTTCTTTCTTTTATCTTCTAACACCTTCTTCCTTCTTTCTCTGTAATTATTTATTTATTTTCTTTATCTTCTTTCTTCATCTGTCAATCCAAAAACTCAATGGTAAATCCACAACACGATGTTGTCACGTCGGCTTCTTGAGCACAAATGATACGTCAAGGCCTTATGTAGAGTAAGGGTCTGATGTCACATTTCCAGGTCAGATGGTACAGCTCCAATGAGTTCAAAAGGATGTGACGTCACTTTAAAGAATGATGTCACATCCTTTTGAACTAAGGTAACCTATCACATGGTACAGCAACCAATGGGATTGTATTCAGTCCCATTGGCTGTAATACCACGTGATACAGCCATCTCCCTTGGAGATGACGTCACACCCTTCTCCCCCCAAAAAAGAGGCGGGCACATGATACAGTGTCTAATCAGCTTGGAGCTGTATTTGGTGGGATGGGGTGTATTTTTTGAAATGTATGCCATATTTATTTATTTTTAGAACAGGTTTGGTACTGCAGGCCAGCGGACACCCGCCGGGACCACTGAGGACCCCCAGGCACCCACAGGGACCACCGTGGGACTCCTGTGGGGCCCCCAGACACCTGTGGGAACCACCTGAGGACCCCAGAAACCAGTGGAAACCACCAGATGGTTAATTGGGGCAGAGGGAGTGAAGGAAGGGCCAAGAACCTGCTTCAATCACCCCTCTGCCTTCAATAAACCTGCTATTCTGCCTTAACCCCTTCATTGCCCTAGCAGCTATCCTCTAAGGTAATGAAGCTGCTTTAATATAATTTTTTATTATTAGTGTAAGGGAGCATGGGGTCTCCTGAACTGAACAGCATTGATTTCAGCCTTGGGGACCCCTTGCTTCCTGAGATACAGGCCCAGTTATGCGGTGCCGTTATCTCCTATGCATTAAAATGTCTCGCGTCATGTGACCGTGGGAATAAAATGCATAGGATATACCGGCACCCCATAACGGAGCCTGTATCTCGGGAAGCAGAGCGTCCCCGAACCTCAAATCAACGTGGTTCTGCTCTGGAGACCCCCTGCTCATCTACACTAGTAATAAAATGTAAATTAAAAAAACATTAATTTCGGGTGAGATTTGCGCAGGGAGAGGCAGCTCTCTCTCTCTGCAGCACATAGATCTCGGCGGGTGAGCCCTTTTCAGGGGGGCGATCATCTCATTGCCAGCTACTCACCATTTTTGCAATTCTTGCTATCACTGGTATTCAGGGATTTCTGCATACCGTGATAGCAATGCTGTCAAAGATGGCACTTTTTTTATATCGGAGATTAGTGCATTGACCCCTTTATCGTGTAGATAGTCTAAAGCTTATCTCCAAAATGTTCTTAATTTTAGGATTTCAATGGGGTTTTTAAGATTGGAAGTTAATGTTTTTAGTTCTTTCTGTAGACTCCTTATCTTATCAGTCATCTAGTTGTGTTCAAGATCTGTTTTAATTGATGTAATCTCTTGCTTTGCTCATGACGCGTGCAGGCTGACATCAACACAATGGAGGATGGTCCGGAGCTCGCATGGCTTGCTGCCACACATCTGGAAATGCTAATGGTGATGGGTTCAGGTGCTTCACTATTTAAGGGAAAACATTAGGTATGTTTAGTACTTTGGTAGTTTTGGCTGATCAAGGGGCTCTTTCCACAAAACATGACTTTTTCTGTCCTTTTGATGGACAGATTATATTGCATTTTTTTCTTGTGTGTCTCCATCTTTCATTTTTTTGGACTATATATAAATCTCTATTTGGAGCATAGGGACTCGGTGGGATAGCTAGTACATTAGTACTTAGTACATTTTCTAGGCGGAGGGAGTGCCTCCGGATAAATCACACGGCATGCACATGTACAGAGAAGTTTATATGAGAGGGAAAATACTTGGCCTTTTATATTTTTGTCCATGTACATAAAGCAGTTCCAGTTACCAGAATTGTTTGCAAACACATGTAGATAATGTTGATTTGCTGCATAGAAATTCAATAGTGAGCCATTGCAAAAATGCCATTCATTACATATTTTTAAATGTCAACCTAATTTCCACCCGTAGCTTGACTACAAAGCAATTTTACAAAATGTCAAGTTGGGAAATGTTCTTTTCTATTTAGTTAAATTTGGATACAATATTAGTGAAAACATACTGTAGCTACGTTAAGGTCTCAAAATTATGAGTATGTTTTCTTTTGATTAGAACATTTCTAAAAAGTGACAATCAAGCCATGAGACACTGAATTGTGTATATTTTTCAGCCAAAAAGGCTGTAGACATGGACAGTTATATTTTCAACTCTGCTGTACAAATGTCATTTGAAACCAATGTAAATCAGGAAAAACAGCAAGGTCTGTAAATGTATATAACCAGTGAACTATCACAAAAATGCCAGCATCAATGAAACAAAAACTTTTTATATGGAGACTATAGAAACATGTATTTTCCATTAATTCTTCACTGTTTGCTTTATTTTTAATTTATATTATGTTTATGCTTACATTTAGGATTTTTAAAAATGTCTGAATAGAATAGGGGATAACTACACAACACAACATTAAAAGTCCTGAAAAGCTTATAACTAATGTATTAAAAGCAAATAATTAACATAAAATTGGGGAAGAAAATTCTTACTGCTGCATTAAATGCAGATAAATAAGCAGGGACGTGTATATTACTTTTCAGCGGAATGTGTGGCACTATGAAAAGGTGAATAATACATCTCATTATTGTCGTAGGCCATATAGAACTTCTTATGGCTTAAAACTGGATTCTGGATTCCTGAGGGTCAAATCAACGAAACGCGCTGTATCCAAGTCTGCAGTCAGTACGAGTGATCCTGGCAACCGGGAACAGAGCAGTACAGCACATCCACCCCCACTTCAGATCATACCGGAACTTACAGATGCAGTGGCCATTATTTGATCATTTACCTGTGTAAATCCTGCACTATGCCGCGTGGTGGTCCGAAATGGTCCTCTGCAGACATAATGGCCCATCGGATTAACACAGCAGGATTTACAGAATTACAAAACATGCAAATTTGGAACTTTAGAAGTGATTTGTCACAATTCAGAGCTACTAGAATAAGACCTTTAATCTCTATTCATTTGAATTAAGATTATGGGGATCATTCTATATAGTTACAAGCATTCATTTCATTTTCATCCAAGTCATTTTCTGCCTAACATCCCCACTGAAATCAATGGAGATTTTTTCTAGAATCACCATTTCGCACAGTAAGGACCTTAATGTTCCTGAGCAAGGAAAAGATGGCTGCTCTTAGCATCAATTTCATGCCATTATATAATTGATTCAGGTACTCCACTGACAGTGATCAAAGTGGTTTAATAAAAGTAGTAATACTGTGCCTGATTTACGAAAGATCTTCATTTATTAAGTATTGGGGAAGAACTCTTTGAACTATATTTGAGAGAGTTTTAAGCAATGTGTATTGTATAAAACTTTGAAGGAGAAGAAGACTTAAAAATACAGACCTCATCTTCTTTAAAAAGAGACTGGAATTGTAAGTTTGTAAATAAAACCATAGTGGTACTCGAGGTTTAAAAATGAACAGCACCCTCTGCCTTTATGATATATCTGGTATGGCACAGGAACTGGTACTGTATGCCACAAGTCTCATTGACGTACCAGAGGACGTCATGGTGGGAAATACTCAGTTCTAGGGGATGATCAGGCTAACTAAAAGAGTGGTAGAGGAAAGAAAAGAAACCCTACTACATGCACTCACGGTGGTAGAATTAGGTAAGTGAGTGTAATTTAAAAGCCTTTTATTGACTTGTTAAAAATTATATAAAGGGATCAAGTATCAGTGATCCATTGCCTGTCCCTGCAAAACTACTAGCTCTCCAAAGACAACTCCTATTCAAATGATAGTCGCATTAGCAGAAAAAAAGCCAGTTGTATCGCATGTAAAGCTACTCACTATTATTGTGAGAGCTGCTGTACGCAGAACTCAGTCACCATCAATCTGATGTAACTCATACAACAAGTTGTCGCCTGATTGTAGCGACCAACTTAATATGCTTATTTTTCTAAAACATATGGTGTGGTGGAATTAATGATAACACCAATCATAATGCACTAAATACACCTAATGTG
This sequence comes from Ascaphus truei, assembly GCF_040206685.1. Taxonomy (NCBI): domain Eukaryota; kingdom Metazoa; phylum Chordata; class Amphibia; order Anura; family Ascaphidae; genus Ascaphus; species Ascaphus truei. Next base: position 432,840,660 of record NC_134484.1, on the reverse strand, counting down.
TATGAGCTGAATTGTGTCAGTAAGTACAATCTAGCTAAGATATAACGGATAAAAAATGATATCCCTAGTTTGAGGATATGTCACTCTGCTATGCGTATGGTAGTGACGTAGCGAGGCTATAAACGGATACGGTCACTTGAACCGTGCCTTGAGGCTTTAAATACATTTTTAGAATGTGCCTCAGAACACTAAGTATTATATGCGACAATTGTTACTATGAGAGAGTTGTAGTATATACATTGTATACAGAAGCCCTTCTCTAATCCCAGGAGAATAATGTCATAAAGTGAATTTTATGTGCTTCTGACAAGGTATTCAATATCTATATTTTAGATTAACCTTGAAATGGTCAGCAACATTGGTGGACTGAACCTTATGATTCAATAACTATATATGTCTTCTGATACAATGATTGATCTGTGGACTGTGAACGATCTCTATATGTATTTTGTGTATTGACCAAACAACTATACCTGTGATATTGGGGAGATCCCCACAGGGTTAAGAGGCACATGTTGGTATACTACATACTCTCTGAATACATTGTGTTCCAACATCTTCTGAAAGGGGCACTATTGGTTATATCCTTTCAATTTATTTCAAACACCAACGGCCGACAATAGCTGACATACATATTGTTGAATTAATATAGCACGCAAGGTTACAACATTTGATAGTTTTGACTATCTTTACTTACCTGACATTTGTGCTAAGATCACAGCCTGAGTACCATGTCAGCAGCATTTCAGGTGATACAATAGACATCTGTTATTCTTGTATACGCATTGTGTACGTCACTACCATACGCATAGCAGAGTGACATATCCTCAAACTAGGGATATCATTTTTTATCCGTTATATCTTAGCTAAATTGTACTTACTGACACAATTCAGCTCATACACATTAGGTGTATTTAGTGCATTATGGTTGGTGCTATAATTAATTCCACCACACCATATGTTTTAGAAAAATAAGCATATTAAGTTGTTTGCTACAATCAGGCGACAACTTGTTGTATGAGTTACATCAGATTTATGGTGACTGAGTTCTGTGTACAACAACTCTCACAATAATAGTGAGTAGCTTTACATGCGATACAACTGGCTTTTTTCCTGCTAATGCGACTATCATTTGAATAGGAGTTTTCTTTGGAGAGCTAGTGGTCTTGCAGGGACAGGCCATGGATCACTGATACCTGATCCCTTTATATCATTTTTAACAAGTCAATAAAAGGCTTTTAAATTACACTCAATTATCTAATTCTATCACAGTGAGTGCATGTAGTAGGGTTTCTTTGCATTCCTCTACCAATCTTCACTTGCCCTACATTGCACCGCAGTGTATTTCACTTACACCTTATACTATAGGCAGATGCGGACGTCCTTCCCTTTCCCCTTTCCCATTTACATAACTAAAAGAGTGGTCGGTCCAATCGAAACAGAAGTGGAGCTCCCTTCGCTTCCATTTGCATCAGTCAGGGGTGGTCATGGGATCACTTCAGGAGTTGTGGAACACTACGGACCACCGGCAGGAAAAAGACTGGTACTATTGCACTTTGCCCACTGTCTATAGATCAGAATCATTTGACCTATCTAGTTTGTCCCATGCTTGTTCTGATTCAGTTGCTGTGCTTCACTTAAGCACCTCCAAATAGGAATAGTCACATTATAATAAAGACAATTAATTTATCTTACTGAGGAATTAAGCTGTTTTTACAATATAGGCTTATGTGGAATATGTTAGTAACATCTGCAACCACACTGGGATATTTATTGCCAGAAGTGCAAAATAACTTAACAAGAGTGAATGCGTATGCGAACACATTCCTGTCTGTCACTCAATTTGTATTCAACGATTCCTTTTTTAAAGTTTCCTCTGTGGAACAAACACACAAGACTAAATAGACAACACCTTCCTTTCCTGATCTAGCTGGCTGGTCATCTAGGAAAAAAATATATCAATAGAGAACCCGGCCATGAGTGTATCTGCGGGGCGGGAAACTCCAGTCCTCAAGGGCCACAAACAGGTCAGGTTTTCAGGATATCTCTGCTAAACCTGACCTGTTGGGGGCCCTTGAGGACTGGAGATGACCACCCGTGTTATAACTGCATGTCTTCCACAGATTCCCCAAGTCTTTTTTATTTACCGTCAGATGTCTTATAGTGGTGTAGATAACTATCCTGTGTAGTAAAAAGATCACATTAGGCATGTCAATTTTAGCTTCTTATTCACTTGTACATGGATTTCGTGGAGCTTTAGCTGCATTACACAGCTTGTACAAGCAAGCCTATTACAAGGAAGCACAAAATCAGTGGATTCATTCACAAACAGCTGTTCCATTCAAGATCTTGCTTTTTGCTTCACAAACAGTTTTGTGATGTGAAGAAAAAAAATACAGATATTCACCAAAGTGTTCATGAAGATTTCTATGTTAAAATATTGTGATTTCACTAAATGTTTGCAGATATGAGCCTAGAGCTTATAAATTTGATTAGATTTAATTACTAACCGTTCCAGTTTGCAATGCTGAAGCAATCAGACAAAAAGCATTGGAAAAGGTGATACTTGGTCTGCCCCAATACTCTGCTTGCCCACCAAGGGGTTGGCAGGTTTGCTTTTCAGGATTATAAATCTCCATCCCTCCCAATCCAGTTCTCACACTGGAATTTGCAATTGTGCCGTAGGTTTGTTGTCTCCAAAATGTAAATTTACTGCAAAGACGGGAAACAATTGCATTTTATAATATTCACAAACTTGTAGTTTTGACCACACATTATATAAGTTATGGTGGGTAAAAAAGTGACAAAAACCCTCCACCGTACAGTGTACAGCAAATGAAAATATCACTTGTCAGCACATTCACATGAGTCAGACAGGTCTGTAGCCCTGCTTTTCACCAGCACTATATGCTCAGCGATAATTGGGAAAAGCAGAGTTGAAGACTTGTCTGAGACAGGTGAATGTGCTCACAAGTGATATTTTTATTTGCTGTAAACTGTAGTTTTGAAGAAGCCACATCTTTATGTATTTATTTCACAAATTTGACAATTCGAATAATCAAACAATCAAAAAATATTTTGAAAATGTAAACCAAAAATGTGCAAATTAATAAAGGTGCTGCTTCTGTGCCACACACACACACACACACACACACACACACACACACACACACACACACACACACACACACACACACACACACACACACACACACACACACACACACACACACACAATTAAGTAATTAGAGCCTCCAACTCATCAACACTCTTTGTTGTTACACAGTCCATGTCGTCGTCGTCACATCATCATCATCATCATCATCATCATCATCATCATCATCATCATCATCATCATCATCATCATCATCATCATCATCATCAACCAGTGGTGCATGTAACCCACCACGACAACAATCAGACCAACAACCAGAGCCACTATTTAGGTCTTCCCTACGTTGTTCCACTGTTTTTAATCCAAGTGCTGTTATCTGGCTGTATTTTAAAACTTTGATTAATGGTGGAAGTGCTGTTAAATGTTTCTTACTGTATGTTGAACAGTTAGGAGACAGGTTAAAGCAGGTACCCATCTCTGCACTTAGAGTGGACATCACAGATCACAGTAGGAGAGAGCCTTAGATACTCTAGGTCAGGGTTGTAGGTGGAAAGAATGGCTCACATTACAATTGTCTCAAATGATTTTTTTAAATCTTGGGTTATTACGGATGATGACTAGTGATGATAATGATGGTGTGGGTGCTCAAAGCCCTATAGTATACAAACCAGACATTGTGCAACTGACAGTGCTAATAGTAGTACATGCAGCCAGATATTAACCCCAATTCAAAAAGAAAAAACAACTCTTTGGGAAGCGTTTCCAAAGGAGAACAAATACCCATGCACCAATGACATAGCTCTGCTGCTAAATGGCAAGGTAGCAAAATACTTGCTATAGATTTGTTGCCATTTATATTTTATGAAGGTAAGGGGTTAAAAGAGATTTTACAGCAGATCTTATTTCTCTAAGAAGGTACTTCCCGTGCTGTTCAACCAGTTTGTTGCATTAGTGGAATAGGCTCTTCACGGTCAGAGGGCAGAAGAATACACCCCACTACTGACATGTGGCGTAGTTATCATGGAGGTGGGGACTGCTTGACCGTTACCACCCAGTAGATGTTTTTTCAATTCTCTAAAAATACTGTTAAACAGAAAAAGAGAAAAAGTCAGTCAGCAGTAGCAGCAGTAGCAGCAGTAGCAGCAGTGGAACGCATTCCATAGACATGCTACTTTGTACATGCAGAGTTTGGAAGAAATGGCCATAAGCCTTCCAAACAAAAGAATGTGATGGAGCGGTTGCTAAATCTAAGGGGAATTGAGGTTGGGTTTGTTACAAGGGATAACTAATCCAACCCTCGTTTTGCACATGCACTCAATTTAATAGTGACTAGATTCCTAGATCAGTGTATGGACCTGCATAGCATTTTCATAGTTTCATGAAAATTATGTATTCACTTCAGCAGATCCTACACAGACCGTAGTTTCCTGACTAGGCTGCATGAGAAAAACAACCTGCCTTGTCACCAGCTAAAAATGGAAGTGCCTACCAGCTGGAAATCAACATTGTATATGTTTGAGCATCTCCATCAGCTGTAAACGTAAATAATTATGTCATGGAGCATGCCAGGCAGCTGGATGTTCCTATCTACAGTCTAGACCAGTGTTTCTCAATTTTTTTTTTTAAATTTACGACATATCAAGTATCCTTTTTCACGGCCTAATGTAAACGGCACAAAAGCATGACTAGTCCAATGAAAGAGTGAGAGCTGGCAATCCTGCAAATCCACCTACGGGTAGATGTCTCCATTGTACAAACGCGAGTTCCAAGATTCCCAGTGATTGTGAGAGAAGAAGACTATTCTTCTAAAGATACCTTTATATGTCTACATTCTCTCTGGGCCATGTGCATAGTGGCATTGATCACTCATAAAAAGATCACCATTTCTCTGACTATTTGATATTACAATATTGCACTACTGTATATGCATATTCTCTCTTTCATGATTCTGCGCTCCCCATATTCAACAATTAATAATCCTGTAAATTCGCCATATGCCACCCACATTGCTTAAGTTCGTGATATACCGTGATTGAGTATAGATACTGTATCAGTGTGGCACATGTGTGCTTGTTGTGTAGAGCCGTGCTTTGAGCTGAGTGAAATTGGAGTTGTATTCAATTACCGTTATAAAAACATTACAAGTAGCTGCCCTAAAAAATTTTTCAAAAAGTGACAGTGAAAAATGTGATGGTAATAATGAAACACCCAGTTTGAGTGAGACCAAGCCATGTAAGATTTCTAAAGTTTGTCGCCAGTATATGGACAGTTATTTCAGTATGGGATTTTCTTGGTTTGGAGATAAAGATTTTCCTCCCCATTGTGTGCTATGTGCGGTGATAAACTTTTGAATGAAGCCATTGTTGCTACAAAATTGAAAAGACATTTTACCACTAAACATGAATATTTTCAGGGCAAAGATTAATTCTCATATATTTTTCAACTCTCCCCTTCCCCTCCCTCACCTCCCTCCCTTCTTCCCATCCCCCACTTGTCCACATTGGATGTTTCTGCCCTGTATTGTGATAGACTGTATTTGTGTCCCTTCTATCATTTTCTATGTGCGCTCACCATCTCCATACTTGCAAAATCACTATTACCCATATTTGGCTACATGGGCTTTTGCCCATTTGTGTGTGGTGATGGGGATCAAATGGGGTGAGGGATGGAGGTAGTGGCTCGGGAGGGTGGTTATGCCTCACGGGTGTTTAGCAGGAGGTGTTAACCCCTTAATTACCATAGTGGTTGCTACCCGCTAAGGTGATTAAAGGGTTACTGGCCAGTAGTTAGTGTTTTAAGTTAAATGTTGGTGTCACGGAAGAGGAGGAAGAAGAGGAGGATAGCCTTCACCGTGGCAAGGGCAAGTACTACTTCTATTTACTATATATGGGCTGGATATTGGTTATTTTTTAATGATCAAATGTGCTATTATCCAGATATGGATTTTTTTGAATCCGAAGGAAACAGAACTTTTCGGGAATATCTTAGCAGTGAACTTTGGTGTGCCAAACTAGCATACTTAGCAGTGATATTTAGGCACCTGAATAGTGTGAACACCAGTTTGCAAGGGTGTTGAATGGAAACATCCTTACTTCTACGGATAAGCTACTGGCATTTAAAAAAATTATATTAATTCTCTGGAAAAATAGAGCTAGAAAGGGTAATCTTGAAATGTTTCCTCTGATTCCCAAAACCCTAACTAAAGACATTGTGGCCCTCATGGTGGAGCATTTAGAAACCTTGGAGCACAATATCCAACGTTACTTTCCAGCCTTGACTACAGAGATATCAAAAGAAGAAGAGTTAGCTTCAATACCGAACGCGGTCTTAAAATCAAATGTGCAGAGTTATCTCTGGATATGTTCTGGAATTCTGTTAGAGAAAAATATTTAAAAAAAAGCTTTAACACTTTTGATGCAGTTTTCTACATCCTATTTATGCGAGTATGGATTTTCCACACTTACGAGCATTAAATGTAAAAACAGGGAAAGGCTCAACTGTGTTGAAGATTAAATGAGAGTCTGCTTATCCCGTATACGTCCTAATATCACAAAATCACCAAAAACATCAGATTAATATTAGCATAAGCTTTTTCTGTTATATTGGTAACAAATATTGATTCTGACATGATCATTTTATCTGGTCAATTAGGTACATATAAATATGATATAAATCTACAAAAATGTGTAGTTTTATTTTTTTATTTTTAAATATTTTTTCTTTATTGGTGTCTTTTGAAGCACTTACATGTGGACCATGATATAACATTCACATCATAGTATAACAATTCGTTGCAAAATACAGGCACATGGCAGTGAGATATTCTGAGACACACAATAAACCTTGTTTTTCCCGTTATTAGTGGTGAAAAGAGGGGGAATGACGAGGAACGGGTGGATAGCTGGGAGCGACATGGGGAAAAAGAGGGGGAGGGAGGGGAGAAGGGAGGGGGGCGGGGATTTTGGTGGGAAGGGGCTCATCGGCCCTCATCCGCAAGGGTATTAGTGTTGGAGCAGGGCTTGCATCAGTGTCAGGGCCCCCGACCCCGGCCAAGGTTCCCAGGTTTTATAGAATTGAGGCATTCTTTGCTTCAACATGGCTGTCAGTCTCTCCATATTCATGACCCCATCTATTCTTTGGATTACTGTTCTCCTGGAAGGGGCCTTACCTTGCTTCTAGGCCGCCGCGATGCAGCATCTGGCGGCCGTTAGGATCGCCGAGGAGAGTCTGGCTATAGGGGCGGGGAGGTCTTCAATTGGTTTCCCCAGCACGTACGTCAGGGGGTCCAGGCGGATCTCTATATCCAAAGTTTCAATCAGGAGATTCTGGATCCTGATCCAGAACATCTGGATCTCTGGGCATGTCCACCAAATGTGGGGCATGTCCCCCCTTTGACCACATCCTCTCCAGCACTCGTCCGAGGTGCCTGGGTAGATCTGACTCAGTCTACTCGGGGTCAGGTACTATTGGAATAAAATTTTATAGATATTTTCCTTCGTGACTGAGCAAATTGATGTTCTGGTAGCAGCTTCCCAGATATCCTCCCAGTCCTCCTGGTCTATAGGGGTATTCAGATCAGCGTTCCATTTTTGCATGTAGGAGTGTGTGGAGGGGGATTGAGATGCCTCTAGTGTTCTGTATACTTCGGAGATTAAGCCTCTCTGATATTCCCCTTTGAGACAGAGGGTCTCGAATCTGGTGCGCGCTGGGAATTTTAAACTCGGGGATTGGGCTCTCAGAAAGTGCCTAATCTGAAGGTATTTGAAGGTGGGGAGGTCTGGGGAGGAGAACTTATTCTTCAGTTCTTGTAGGGGCAGGACCTCATCACTTTCCAGCAGATCCGCAATCACTCTGATATTTAGGCCCTGGAATTGGCCAAATTGGGTACGGGAGCAGCCGGGTGGGAAGTCCAGGTTCCCGAAAATGGGGGTGAGTTGTGAGGGGGATGAAGCTAGGCCATGTTTCCCTTTGGTTTTAATCCATGTAGACCATGTGCACCTCATTGCCCCAAGGTCGAATCTCAGGGGCCTTCTGCTTTTGTGGGTCTGAGACCATAATAGGGCCGAGAGGGGGTGGGGGCCGCGTGGTGTGACTCTATCTCCAACCAGCAATCGGGGGGCTATTCCAGACCACCGCCTGCCTCAGCTGGGCCGCCTGGTAATATCTGACTACATCCGTGCCCCCAGGCCCCCTCTCATCTCTGACGCCAAAAGCACCGATCTCGGCACCCTAGGTCTGCGTTGCCGCCATATAAAGTGGAGAATATGGGCCTGCATGTTTCGCAGTTCTGCTAGCGGGACAGGGACTGGGAGGGTTTGAAAGTAGTAAAGTAATCGGGGGAGGACGTTCATTTTGGTGGACACAATTCTTCCAAACCAAGAGATCTGATGGGCATGCCAGGCCTCCAGGTCTCTCTTGAGCTGGCAGAAGAGAGGGGGGTAGTTGGCTTGATATAGCGAGCTGTATGAGCTTGCTATTTTTATCCCTAGATATTTGATGTGAGAGTTATTCCACTTATATTTTAAATTAGATTGTAAGAGTTTCCATGTAGGGTCTGGGAGGGAGATGTTGAGCGCCTCAGACTTGTCTGTATTTATTTTGTAATCGGACACTCGACTAAATTGGTCCAACAGTTTCTCGAGGTTGGGGAGGGAGGTGTGCGGTTCGGTCAAGGTCAGAATGACAACATCCGCAAACAGGGATATTTTGTATTCCCTGTCTGCGATTGGAATGCCCTTTATGCTGGGTTCAGCTCTGATCCTTGCAGCTAGTGGCTCTATTGATAGGGCAAATAGTAGGGGGGATAGGGGGCAATATTGCCTGGTACCATTTTTAATCATTATTGGGTTGGAAAGCCCTCCTGGGAGTTTTAAGAGAGCGGTAGGTTTGGCATAGAGGGCTCGCACCCCTTCGAGGAACGGACCCGAGAAACTAAACCGGAGCATAGTTTGGTCGAGAAAGGACCATTTGATTCGGTCGAAAGCCTTTTCGGCGTCAAGGCTTAGAATCAAGGCCTGAGACTTATTGAGGTGAACGTGGTCTATAATATTAATCATTTTGCGGGTGTTGTCAGAGGCCTGTCTTCCTGGCACAAAGCCCACCTGGTCTATATGAATCAATCTGGGGAGTATAGGGTTCAGTCTGTTTGCTAGGATCTTACTGAAAAGCTTGAGGTCAGTATTGAGATCGGTCGATAACTACCGCCTTGTAGCGGGTCTCTACCCTCCTTGTGAATGATGGCAAGGTTGGCTGCCGATATTGTACCTGGAATTGGTTCTCCTTGTAGGAAGGAATTGAACATCTCCAATATGTAAGGGGAGAGGGATGCTGCGAATTTCTTATAGTAAGCGTTGGAGAATCCGTCTGGCCTAGGTGTCTTAGCTATTTTAAGTGAAGAGATGGCTTTGGATAGCTCCTCTTGAGTTATATCCTGGTTAAGGAACTCAAGCTCTTCCTCTGAAAGGGATGGGAGGTTACATTGGGTTAGATATTCTGCGGCCGCTTTGGCACTATCATGTTTCTGGCTGGGGGATGGAGGTTGTAGAGGTCTGTGTAGAACTCAGCAAATTCTTGCGCTATTTCTTTCTCGTTATACGTTATCTGTCCATTTCTGGTGCGGATTTTTGTAATCTGGGCTTTGGTCTTAACGCCCATTAATTTCGAGGACAGGAGTTTATCTGCTTTATTGCCCCTATCATAGAACTTCTGGTTAGTCCATTTCAGCGCTCTCTCTACCTTGTGAAGCTGCAGTACTTTTAGTGTGTAGTTTTATTTTTAAGCTAAATCCTTTTTCTCAACTTTAATTTCTATCCAAAGATCCCGAGTTTGAATCCTGGGCGAGTTTCTTTGCCTCTGCTTAGATGGTAGTATCGGTGCTGAATGACTGCTTGGTCCCAGTTCCTGGCTATGTGCCAAAAATCCATACAAACCAATACATTTTAATTTTAGTGTGCCACAAAGCAAACAATATTTTCCAAGTGTGCTACAAGCACCAAAAAGGTTGAGAAACACTGGCCTAGACAGTGGCAGCTCAAAGGAGAGCTAAGAAGGCTGCTGAGGCCTTTTAAATAAGTCACTGCACATGTGAGCTGTGATGATGATGCTGATTTTGCTCCTAGAATAAAAAAGAATTAATATGCAGCTTTACATCGATGATGATAACAATGGGGATGAAATGGTGGCAAGGGTTGGTAAAATGCTGTGAAATTACCTCTGCGTTGTCTATACCAAGTTTTATCAAAGAAAGGCCTTCCCAATTAAATGAAAGCGATTTTTTTTCTTTGATCAAATCAAATAACAGTTTTTCTCTGGTTTCGCAGTCAGGAGACTAATAAATGAAGATGGGAGAATCTGTGGAAATGTTATTTTATTTTGCCCTCCCCCACGAAATTCTGAGAACATTTGGGGAAAAAAAGAAAATTCTCCGGGCAAATTTATGAATTGTCGCTAATCTTTGCGTTTTCAAGTATTCAATTTTTTAAAAACACCTACAGATGTAGCCAGCTTTACCGATCGTGCCCTGGAAGGAATAACGCTACAGGTGGTCCCATTACAATGGATGGACCCCCTGCTGCGCCATTCAGTCCTTCAGCATTTTCTGCGTTTCATCCACGTCAAAGAAAATGAAATTTTCATGGCTAATTCAAATTTTGGAAAGAAAGTCACCCATCTCTACCACTAAACAAATTCCCTTAGAGTCTTTGTAAATCTTGCAGCATACCATTCAGATTACAAAAGGCAGGGATTAGTTCACCCCCATGCTCTCTCTGTTTCATACAGAAATCCCCATACTGTATTATAATACAATGTATGCCAGTGCTGTTACATTTTTGTACATAGTTGAAACTGCGTAATACAGATAAACAGGCTTTCTTACATGATAAAATATAAGAATGTATAATAAAGCATGTGGAGCATCATAGGCTTTTGAGCGTTAACATTATTTTATGTTAACGATTTACATAATTGTACTTAGTTGTGTTCTACTTTGTCTAAATTCATTTTTCTATCTGTTCTTGATTAGCGAGTGTCATTCAAAAAGTCAAATCTGCATAATTGCATGAAAGATAAGAGCAGCAAATATCTTGTCTTGAAAGCATACTAATAACCTCTGTTTTTCCTTTTCCAGGTCACAGGAGTGACAAGAGAATTTTAGCTGCCTCAATTCTTCATCGCAGTCTGTCAAAACAACATAATTTGTATTTAATTACTATGCTGCTTAGATTCATGAATCTTTGTCACTTTGTCCAATATATTTACCAAAGAAAGAGCAAAGCAGTACGATTAAAACTGTTCTGAATGGCTTGAAAATTGAGTGCTAAATTGAAATAGAGCCAAGATTCTTAGCAAGAGTAAGCTTGCTGAGCACTGGCTACATTCACTTTTTTGCATTTAGAAAAATATACTGTAGTCATTGGAGTCTTTGGGGCCGATTCACAAAGCAGGGATAAAATCAGTGCTTTTGCGTCCGAATATTAATTTTTTTATCTTGCTTTGAGACATGAAGCCAAAAGCGTGATTCACTAAGAAGTGAAGGCCATTTTTTTAAGGCCGATAAAAAAAAATGCCCTATTGTGCGATCTGTTTTTTGTATCAGTGCTATTGTGCTATAAATTCTATTGCGCGATACCTGATACAAAAAAATGCAGCCTGTAAGAGCTGCATGGAGACGCTGCGTCCCCATGCACGGCTCATACAGGTGATCGTGCAATAAAAATATAGATATTAATAATAGTGTACATGAGGAGGGGGTCTCCTGACCTGAACCGCATTGGTTTCAGCCTAGAGGACCACCTACTTCCCGAGATACAGGCCCAGGCATGAGGTGCCGGTGTCCCCTGTGCTTTTAAATCTCCTGCGTCACGTGACCATGGGATTTAAATCCTGCAGGGGGATACCGGTACCCTATAACGGGGCCTGTATCTCAGGAAGTAGGGGGTCTCTGAGGCTGAAACCAATGCGGTTCATCTCAGGAGACCCCCTGCTCCAGCACACTATTAATAACATTTTAATTAAAGCTGCTTCATTACCATAGCGGATAGCCGCTACTGTAATGCTTTTTTTAAATTGTTATTTGGGTTTTGATACTAGTCTACATGAGCATGGGTCTTCTGAGCTGAACCACATTGGTTTCAGCCTCGGGGACCCCTACTTCCCAAGATACAGGCCCCGCTATGGGGTGCAGGATTTGAATCCCCTGGTCATGTGAGCAGTGACACAGAGAGTATCAACATGGCGGAGATACCGGCACCCCATACTGGGGCCTGTAGCTCATAAAGTAGGGGGTCCCCGAGACTGAAATCAATGCGGTTCAACTCAGGAGAACCCCTGCTCCCACCACTTTGATCAAAATGTATATAGAAAATGCTTAATAACTTTTTCAGATACACGCTAAGGTAACTAATGTGTTAAAATAGTGTCCCCTGAGGTTCGTGGATTTAGATGTGTGTCCCCTTAGGTACCTGGGGGTATCTGTGGGAGAGACCATGGAAGGAGTGAACCACTTCACTATAATAGTGTTGTTAACTACTTTCTTAGACAATTATTTTATTAGATCATTGCTATGGTACTGTTGTACTTCTGCTACCAACCCGGGAGATCTAAACATCCACCTTTGAGCAAGTAACCCCCCCACCCCAACCCTTGCACACATTCATTGTCACTGTGGTTAAAAATACCCACAATATGTGCATGGATTGCCACAATCACAAATAATGAGCTCACCAAAATTATTTTTAACAAATAATTCTATTTCAAATTTTCTAAAAATCTTGTTTTTTACAATGAAGCCATTATTTTTTACATTGGTAATCCATGTGTACAGTATGGGCATAGATTTCTACAATCATCATGACTGGTCAACCTCCTCATGACGTTGTAAATACAATATAATAGTTTACAATGTCTAAATACTATATTAAATGAGCCAAGCACATGGCAAATTTTGGAATCACACATTCTCACGAGACCTTTCAATCTACCCCTGTATAAAGCGGCCATTTGCTTCAGCATGTATTGGTGCTGTTGGAAGTGAGGGTGAGACAGACTGGGCTTGGTGGTAGGAGGAGAGATTTTGTGATTTGTGAGTGACTTGCTGGTGATTCATGAGTGATTTGTCTTTTGTTATTCTATATTTTATTGTCTTGTTAGTGTGAAAGTACTTTGTTATGGTGTCATTTCTTTTCTATTTGTTTTTTTGTGAGTGGGTCAGTGAGTGAGTGACTGAGTCAGTGTGTGAAATGGAGAGGAAGCATAGATGCGGGAGTTGTGGAGTGGCGGTGGCTGGAGGAGTGGTGGAGTGGCAGTGGCTGAAGGAGTGGCACAGGCTGGAGGTGTGGCGGTGGTTGGCGGAGTGGTGGAGCCTCGGAGTGGAGAAGTGGCAGTGGCTGGAGGAGTGGTGGTGGCTGCAGGAGTGGTGGATCGTGGGAGTGGTGGAGTGGCGCTGGCTGGAGGAGTGGCGGTGGCAGGAGGACTTGTGGAGCATGGGTGTAGTGGAGTGGCAGTGGCTGGAGGAGTGGTGTAGTGTGGAAGAGGAGTGGCACGTGCAGTTGTGGGCCTTGCAGTTGGTGGCCGTGCACTTGCAGGCCGTGCTTCTAGTGCAAGTACAGGCCATGCAGGTGCGGGCAGTGCTGCAAGTGCATATGTGGGCTGTGCTGCCAGTGCAGGTATGGGCCATGCTGCCCGTGTAGGTGGGGGAGTGCAGGTGGGGGAGTCCAGCAGGAGCATAATGGCTCATGGACAGCTAGATTGTATCGGGACTAGTTGACAGGGAGAGACGGCCAGTTTAGAGCATCCAACCACTGAGGCCGAGCAGGATAATGCAAGTGATCAGCAGCCTCCAGCCTGCAAGCAGCGCATCGAAGGCATAAAAGTCTGCTTTCTCATAGAGAAAATTATATCCTGTTGATGGTGTCATGGCTTCGTTTAGTAAACTCTATGGCCCATTGGCATGTAAGAACATAAATTATAAAAGTTAAGGGTACTCATGAATAATTAAATGTATCTAAACAGTAAACCTAAATAATGTTTTTCACATATATTAATGTACCATTGAGATGTTAAACACATATGCTTTAACTGAGGTGTGCTGCTAATGTATGTACACATTTTATTTGTAATGAATGAGCACATTAAATAGATAAATGGAGGTCTGTAACGTTACAACATCGCTTTTCTATGCTACAATAGTTAATATATTTGTAGAAAGTATTAAATCACAGTAGTTTAATGTGCAGTAACTTATAGTCATGTATTTATACATTTTTACATATATACACAGCAAAAACTAAAAGCAGTCACAAAGCCTATAATGGTAATAATCCCCTCAGAACAGGGCATTACTAGCTAATAATGCCCTGGCTGGGTTAAAGTCCCTTGGCTTCACCTCGAGCCTTGAACTCTTCCAGCCAGGGCATTATTGGCAAGTAATGCCCTGTTCTGAGGGGATTATTACTTAAGTAACCTATTAAAAAACTAAAAGCATTCACAAAACCAAGCTGTGGTCCGACATCTGTACATCTGTTTGTGCATGTGGACAACAAAGAAGAACACCAGAGACCTGCAAGAAATGATTTGGAGATATAAAGCTTCAACTGAAAAAAAAAATGGCTAAGGCTGGTCGACACGCATGTCGAACAGGAGGCGATCCTCCTGCATCTCTGCATCTACTGTATACTCGTATGAAGAGAACATGTACAGTATAATGGACCACCAATTTGTTTTGGTATAGGAGGGGACAGGGACATAGGGCCTAGTGTTCCCCAGGCTCAAAAAGGTGAGCACTATGATATTAAATACATTTGTAATTATTAAGGCATACATACGGTGATTACAAGGCAATCATTTATAATACAGAAAAAAATCACTGTAGTTTCTATGATTCTATCAACTAATCTAATAATTAGAGTAAAGGCCAGAAAAGGGGGGCCGGTGCACAGCTGACAAATGCAACTTGGAGTCCTGACAGATCCTCTGATGCGTTTCACTAATGGGAAGCTTTACGGGGCACATACGACCTGCACATTAAGCGAGTGGTAATGTTTCCTGTTATGGAAACGCATCTCACTTTCATGTAGCTGGGTCAGTGCAACATGTGTGCAATCTTTAGCACCCATCACATTGGGTAGCCCTGCTACATTATAAAATACAGTCTTCAGTTCCTTCAACTCTGTCTGCTCTCTAGGAAAATGTATATAATTCCTAGCGCGTCTAGTCCGTGCACATAGAAACTGGCTAAGGGCCCGCGAGAATGTTGCCTGTGAAACCCCGCCTACTATGCACACAGTTGTATGAAAAGATGCAGAAGCAAGAAAATGTAGTGAGCTCCGCAAATTAACAAGGCACTGCATGACTCTTGTCTGTTGATGGCTCTAAATCTTCTCTCAACTCTTCATAGAATTCAAGGATAGCCGCTGAGCTCAATCGATATCGGCTGATGACCTTTGCCTCAGTTAACCCCTCTGGGGAGCATCTTTCCCAGAAATGTCGGACACTCGAATCCCGGCCAACATGGACATCAGACCCCATTGCTCTCCTTGCTCTCCTCAATTGTAGTAGAGCCCTCCTCCTCCGCACATAAAATGCTGCCAAACCCAAATTTGCAATGACATCAATTTTGACGGAAGGTAAGTGTTTCCTTGGTATCCTTTACATAGGCAGCCTAATAAGTCAAATGATTGTAAATTAGGGCACCTGTGTAGTATGTAGTATTACATAATATTTACAACATTTGTATTGTAGTAATCCAAGCAGTCATTATAGTTTCATTCAGATGTGTTAAACACATAATAGAAGCTGAGGTCATCAGAAAATAAACACCATTCATTAATCCACTGTCAAAGCGATGATGCAACCCAATATAAATCATTGTTATTAAAAATCATACAGTCATGACATTTGTAGCTAACATGTTGAGTCATGAAGGTGTTAAATGTCAAGAAGTACTTGGTTGTTTCTAGAGAGGGGTGGCAGAAGGTTAGATTTGTGTCCGGGTGGTTGTTTTGTGATCACCGGAGGTTTGCCGTTTCAATTAACCACTTCATAACGTTTGTGGTTAGACTATGAAGATATGACAATGGATGTTATTCAATCGGGATTAATTAGGGTTCAATCACGGGTTCTCCTTCAATCAATTAATGGGGGTCAGCTCTAGGGACCGCGGGGGACACACAGATACAGTATTCACTACAACACCAAGGGACCCCGGGGGAGACAAAGATGTTCACTGAAACACCCAGGCCCCCGAACAACCTGTGGGGCCCCTGGACACCCACGGTGACCATCCAGAAGCCCCTGCCGGCCTCTGGTATCAATACTGTGCAGACATTTTGTTTGTTTATGCTTTAATGCATGTTTCCATCCCTTTTGCGCCAGCCTTTAGCTGGTGAGTTTTTATAGTACTATTCAGTTATCACAGCTTTGTGAATAGTGCTTACTGGCAAAAAACAGCGGGTTTCCCATTTTTTGGCCTATTGTGCGACTTTTGTTTCATTGACTGTTTATTGGTGATAAAAAGCCTTTATAGTTCGATACTGCACTGTTATCACTGCTTTGTGAATCGCGCAGCAGGCAGTATCACGCTATAAAGGTTTTAATGCACTTAAAACCACTTATCACTGCTTTGTGAATCGGTCCCTATTCATTACTGCAATAATTTTAATGGGAGTTTCCATGTGATAGTGCCCCGGTTGGCACTATTGCAGTTTAATGACTAAATCCCTATGTATCAATGCAGAAAACAGTATTTTGATGTTACATTTACAGTAACAGCCCTATTTAATATAGTCTGATATTCCTCTGAAAAAATGGCAAACATTTCACATAATTAAAAAAAAAAGAGTGGCAATGCATTTTTTATTCTTTTGCACCAATTTCTATCTTCACGCACAAAGATTCCAGCTGTATATTGAACAGTAAAACAGTAAAACGCAATACTAGCCAATACACCAATTGATTGCCAGTGTGGTTACCTATGTCCTCAATGGGACCAAATATAACCCCAATGGCAATGAATGGGCACCCCCTCTACCCCCAACAACCCTCCCCCCCAACACATACAGTATAGTAATGGGCAAAAATTACTATTATCCAGATCTGACAATAGCTCATATGCCCATTAAAAAATAAAACATTATCCAGCCAGTATAAAGTAAATTAAAGGTGCACTTACCCCTGCCAGGATGAAGGCCATCCTCGTCTTCCTCCCTGTCCTACATGACAGCAACATAACAATAAAAAAAAAAAACTAATGACCACTAATCCCTTAATCACCTTAGCGGTTAGTAACCGCTATAGTAATTAAGGGGTTTACCCCGCTACCTACCCAGGATGCTTAACCATGCTCCCCATTTCAGGAAAAATAGCCCCTGAGGAAGTGAAAGATCTGCACGAAACATATAGGGTGATCCAGCGAATCTGGGTTGATTTTGGAAATTCCCAGCGGCCATATTGGGAGTGACGTCACCACTAAGGGGAGGCGCTGAGATTGGAGAAGGGAGCATAGAGAACGCAGGTGGTTCTTGCTATACCTGATCGGTTTGTATGTGTCTACTGCAGTAAACACAAATGTGAGTACAATTGTTTATCACAACCTATTTTTGTTCTATTTTGTGGGATAAATTGTATACACTATGACAGTTGTCTCTTTGATATACTGTATATAATGTTCCTATGCAATGGATAAGATTTAGGAAAATGTTAATTACATGAACTGATGTTTTTATTTTGAAACCAGCACTTAGTGCAGAAAAATCTCCAGCCTAAGTATATAGACTAATCATATTGTAATGTGAAACGCCTTCCTAATTATGCCTTTCTTTCAGAAAATAAATTTTTGAACTATTCCAAAAATAGGAAAAGGCTGGGAAATAGAGTCCATGGCACATAGTACTTTAACAATAAATAAAAACTTTTGTCCTTTTACTGAAACATGTTGTTTAACAAGTGAGGTTTGGAAATATTAAATAACATTGGAAACTTGCTGAATAAACAATCACTATGAATGGCTGTGGAACCAATTCAAAAGATTCCCATTGTTCCATTAATGTTATTGAAAACACACCTGGAAGAACTTCCTCTGATTCATACACCTTTGAAAAACACAGTGATGGGAATGGAATAACTAATTTTCACTCAATATATTACATTCCATTAAATAAAAATTCACAAACAAGTATTATAAAGTAAAATTAACATTTATCGCTAACATACTGTATGCATGTTTGTGTGTGCCCTTGTGTACATGTGTATAAAAGTATGTGTATGTATATATATCTATGTACAAAATATAAAGTTTATCAGCTTGTCGAAAGTTTGGTGAAAATAATATCAAAATCTGCTACCCTCTATTCAATGTCAAACATGATGTCATACATGGTATTTGGCTGAGAAAATATAATGCTCAAGTATATTTCCTTCTTTTTGTGCCCTTATTGTGAGACTCTTTCAATTTCCCAAATCAGCCATGTCTTTCAAGAAAACTCCCCCTTTATTATTCGGCTGAAAGGCAGTTACAGAAAGACAGATTTTCTTCGTTTTACTTATGCAGAAACCATGGAAGGATTTGATTCAAGTTGTATGCACACATACGGTATAACAACAGCTTCTTTGATTAAAATTGCACTGACACTGTCATTCATTATCAACCAGACAGAAAGTATTAACGACTAAACTGTTAGGGCTAAAACTTTGGGAAAGATGATGCTTATAATTACTGAATATACCTTTTATTACAGGCAGCCATTTCTATAAATAGTTTTGTTTTGTACACATGAATTGAATCGTATTTCAAGTATTTTTTAGTTATTTAGAACTGTAAAGGTTTCTGCTAACCTTCATAAATAAAACCTCTATAAAGTGTGTTACAACTGCCTGTTGCAGCAGAACATACATAACATGCCTGCGTAAGAAGCCCCCATGGAGCAGAATTGACCACATGGGAAAAGGGGGTAGGGCTCATGCATTATTGCACCTGCTGCAACACGCCAGCAGATGCAATAACCTGTGCAACTGCAGGTACTGACATGGTACACCCACAATCCGATTGGTTAGAGTACCATGTGCTTCCAAGCAGCTGTGCTTTTAAGTAGATATGTTTCAAGTATTTATGAAGTTTAAAAAGGAAGTTCAAAAAGAAGTGTAAAAGTGGACAACACCTACTGCTTCTGATTCCTGCATTTGATCTACGTTGGAAAGGAGGATATCAACTATCACAGACAGCACATCTCAACACTTAACTACTGCTGTGATGCCGCCTTTATTTTTTATATTTGCTGTAACCTCACTCATTTTCAAATTATGCACTTTCTTCCACCAGTCTCCTTATGTCTCTAACTCTATTCATATATCTCCGTCTCTCCTTTCTTCCCCACTTCTCAGTTCACATGAACTCCTTTCTTACCTGCGTCCTCTGACACCACACAGCTATACACCCTGCACTAAAACACACCCCTACAAATCATCCTCACACACCCTCTTTCTATCCATGCTTCTCCTCCTTGCTTCTGGGGATATCTCTCCCAAACCTGGTCCCTGCCTTATTTCTACTTGCTCTCGTCCTCGCCTCCCACATGCAACTTCTACTCCTTCTGGTGTTAACCCCTTCAACCTCATACCCATCCCCTGCCACCCTCCCTCCTCTCTCCCTTTTTCCTGTGCCCTTTGGAATGCTCGTTCCCTCTCTAACAAGTTCCTCTCTGTGCATGACTTCTTTCTCTCTCACTCCCTGCTTCTCTTTGCTATAACTGAGACCTAGCTCACTCAGTCTGACTCTGCTATGGAAGCTGCCCTCTCCTACGGTGGCCTTTCCTTCTCCCACGCTCCGCGCCCTGATGGCAGGGGTGGAGGCGTGGGGCTCCTGCTCTCCTGTCTCTGCCGTTACCGAACCCTTCCTATTCCCCCCTCTCTTGCTTTTCCCTCTTTTGAGGCTCACACTGTCCAGATCTTCTCTCCTCTCCCTGTCCATGTGGCGGTCATCTATCGCCCACCTACCTCTACTCATCCCCATTCTTCCTTTTTCTCTCACTTTGAATCCTGGCTCTCTTTCTTCCTCTCCTCAGACTCCCCTGTTCTTCTCCTTGGGGACTTCAATTTCCACATTGATGACCACTCTCTCCATTGGGCCTCCCGCTTTCTTTCTCTAACCTCTTCTTTTGGCCTTCAACAGTGGACTGCAGCCAGCACCCACAAGGATGGTCACTACTTAGACCTGGTTTTCACTAAAAACTTCTCTCTCTCTCTGATTTCTCCATTTCCCCTTTTCCTCTCTCTGACCATCACCTAATCTCATTCTCTCTATCTCACTTCTCCCCTTCTCCACCTCCATCTACCCCCCGGTTCTGCAGAAACATGTGCTCTATTCACTTATCTGACTTTGAGTCCACTTTACACTCCTCCCTCTCCTCTCTCAGCTCTGCTACAGACCCTGACAACCTGGTCAGGAACTACAACTCTGCTGTGTCCTCCTCTCTTGACCTACATGCCCCGCTTTCTCTCTGCCGCACTCGCCCTTCTAACCCTAGACCCTGACTAAATTCCTACACGCGCATGCTGCGTTCCTCCCCTCGTTCCTCCGAACGCCTCTGGAGGAAATCATACTCTCGCAGACTTCCTTCACTACAAATTTATGCTATCCTGTTTCAACTCTGCCTTCTCGCAAGCTAAACAAGCCTACTTTTCTTCACTAATCAACATGCACAAGTCTAACCCACGCCGACTGTTCTCTGTCTTTAATACTCTACTCAAACCACCCTCAGCTGCCTCTCCTTCCTCCATCTCCGCTCAGGACTTTGCTGACTATTTTAAGGAAAAGGTGGAATCCATATGGCAGAACATCCCCTCTGTTTCTTCCTCCCATCCTACACTTCTTCCTAACTCTCCTCCTGCCTTCCTTGACTCTTTTTCCACTGTCTCAGAGGAGGATGTGTCACTGTTGATCGCCTCTTCTCCCTCTACCACTTGCCCTCTTGACCCCATTCCCTCCCATCTCCTAAAACCTCTTGCTCCTACTATAATCCCTACGCTCACACACATTTTTAACTCCTCCCTCTGCTCTGGAACCTTTCCATCCTTCAAATATGCAACAGTCATACCATTACTCAAAAACAGCAAGCTTGACCCTACATGTCTTTCTAACTATCGACCTGTCTCCCTCCTGCATTTTGCCTCTAAACTCCTTGAACGTCTTGTATTCTCTCGCTTGCTCCATTTTCTCAACACCTATTCTCTCCTAGACCTTCTACAATCTGGCTTCTGCACTGCTCACTCCACGGAAACAGCCCTCACTAAAATAACTGACGACCTCCATGCTGCCAAAGACAGAGGTCATTACACTCTGATCATATTACTCGACCTCTCTGCACATTTGACACCATGGACCACCCTCTTCTCCTTCACATTCTCCATACTCTTGGCATTCGGAACAAAGACCTATCCTGGATATCATCCTACCTCTCCCATCGTACTTTCAGTGTCTCTTCTGCTAACACCTCCTCCTCCTCTGTTGATCTCTCTGTGGGGGTACCCCAGGGCTCTGTCCTGGGACCTCTTCTCTTTTCTCTGTACACACTCTCTCTAGGTGACCTAATAACATCTTTTGGGTTTAATTATCACCTCTATGCTGACGACACACAAATATACTTTTCAACACCCGACCTTACACCTGCTGTACAAACCAAAGTTTCTGAATGTCTCTCTGCTATATCATCCTGGATGGCCCTCCGCCGCCTTAAACTCAACATGGCTAAAACAGAGCTCCTCATACTTCCTCCCAAACCTGGCCCTACTACCTCCTTCCACATTACTGTTGGAACTACCATCATTCACCCAGTAGCCCAAGCACGCTGCCTAGGGGTCACACTCGACTCCTCTCTCACATTCGCCCCTCACATTCAAAACATTTCTAAAACCTGTTGCTTTTTCCTCCGCAATATAACTAAGATACGCCCTTTCCTCTGTTGCTCGACTGCTAAAACTCTGACTCAGGCCCTCATTCTCTCCCGTCTTGATTACTGTAACCTCCTGCTGTCAGGCCTTCCTGCCTCTCACCTGTCTCCCCTACAATCTATCCTAAACGCTACTGCCAGAATCACTCTACTCTTTCCTAGATCTGTCTCAGCATCTCCCCTCATGAAATCCCTCTCCTGGCTTCCGATCAAATCCCGCATCTCACACTCCATTCTTCTCCTCACTTTTAAAGCTTTACACTCTTCTGCCCCTCCTTACATCTCAGCCCTAATTTCTTGTTATGCACCATCCAGACTCTTGCGTTCTTCTCAAGGATGTCTTCTTTCTACCCCCTTTGTATCTAAAGCCCTCTCCCGCCTTAAACCTTTTTCACTGACTGCCCCACACCTCTGGAATGCCCTTCCCCTCAGTACCCGACTTGCGCCCTCTCTATCCACCTTTAAGACCCACCTTAAGACACACTTGCTTAGAGAAGCATATGAATAGCACTGTGGATATTCTGAACACATGATACATAAGCTTGGCCCCCTGCAGACGCACTTACCAGAACTCCCTCCTACTGTCTCTGTACGTTCTCCCTACCTACCAATTAGACTGTAAGCTCCTCGGGGCAGGGACTCCTCTTCCTTAATGTTACTTTTATGTCTAAAGCACTTATTCCCATGATCTGTTATTTATATTATCTGTTATTTATTTGATTACCCCATATATTACTACTGTGAAGCGCTATGTACATTAATGGCGCTATATAAATAAAGACATACAATACAATACATCTTAAAGGGATGATGTCAAATCCTTTAAAAAAAATGGCTGCATCACATGGTACTACAACCAATCTGACAGGGAGATATACCATGTGAGTATATCTCCCAATCCAATTGGTTGTAGTACTATGTGTTAGCAGCCATTTTTTTCTGCTTCCTTCCGGATTGGCTGGTTTCCCTCCCTTTTGATGATGTCACATCCTTAACAAAAACAAAAGGTTACCAGTCACATGGTACTCCAGCAAATTGGATTGGAGGTGTACCATTTGACACTCAAATGTGACCTAACAGTTCTTAAAAGGCCTGTCCCGTCTCATTTGAGCTTAAGAAGCCAACGGGACAACATCCCAATTGGATTTCAATATACAGATGATGATAAAGAAGAAAAGAAAGAAGAAAGAAGCTTACTGGAGGACCATCAACTGTTGGGGAGCATTGCTGCGTCATCGGTCAAGAGGTTGCTGCTGGATTCGAATTCGGAGGGTGAAGACATCAAAGGTAAGAAAAACATTGATTGTATTTTATTTTATTGCTTTTTTTTATTTTTAGGCTGCCCATTGACTGCCAATGTGCTAATCTATGCCCCTTTCGGGCTATAGATATGTACAGTGAAAAGCAATGCATTTTTTGGCAAATGCTTCTTTTTATTTAACTGTAAAGTGTTGTATTTTTGGTGCTTGTTTTTTTGTAGGTTGCTCATTGACTACCATAGTAACAATCTATGCCCATAGGGCATTGGTGCGCCACTGTGCCAATCAATTGATTTATTGTCTTTTTTTTAATTTTTATTGAAATTGAATGTCTTTTTTATTTGGTGCTGTTGGTTTTTTTTCAGATTGCCCATTGACTGCCATAGTATTAATTTGGAGGGTTATTCCCTGTTTCGAAAGGATCGAACAAATAGAACAGGAGGTGGAGTATGCTTACATGTTAAAGCGGATCTAAAACCTATTATAAGGGAAGGGAATTATGAAAATGTAGAGACCTTGTGGATAGAAATTAGGTGAAAGTATAAAGAAAATGTTTGTAGGGATATGCTATAAACCACCAAATATATGTGAGATTGAGGAAGCTAAAATACTTTTGCAAATGGAGAAGACATCAAAACTAGGTCATGTTTGCATAATGGGTGATTTTAATCATCCAGACATAGACTGGGGCAATGAGATTAGCGTTACAACAAAAGGAAACAGGTTTTTGGGGTGCTTAAAGACAATTATATGACCCAAATCATTGAGGAACCAACCAGGAGAGGGGCAATACTGGATTTGGTCATATCAAACAATGTAGAAGTAATAACAAATATTCAAGTCCAGAAACATTTGGGTAACAGTGATCATAACATGGTCTCATTTGAAATAAATTATCAAAAAACAGATTACTTGGGTTCAGCAAAGACCTTACATTTTAGAAAGGCAGATTTTAATAAACTGAGGACTGCAAGGAATAGATTGGGATGATGTTTTTGCAGGGAAAAATGTAGAATGTATAAATGGGCAGTCTTTAAAACATTGTTAGAAAAGCACATTTACCTGTGTCAGTGTATACCCTTGGGTAATAAGTATAAAAGAAACAAGTCTAAACCAATGTGGATAAATAAACAGGTAGGGGAGGAAATGAAAAAGAAGAGGCAGGTTTTTAGATACTTGAAGTCAGAAGGGACGGAGGCATCGTATCAGAATTATAAGGAATGTAACTAAAATTGCAAAAGGGCAATACAATTAGCAAAAATGTCCAATGAAAAAAGAATTGCAATAGAAAGTATGATCAACCCTAAAAAGTTATTTAAGTACCTTAATAACAAAAAAATGAGAAAAGAAAATATAGGACCCTTTCAGTGTGAAATTGGCAGGCAGATGAATGAAGATAAGGAAAAATTAGAGGTATTAAACAAATTCTTTGCCTCTGTGTTTACCAGGGTAGAATCAATTTAAATAGTAGTGTCATAGGAAGAAGCCACAATTTCTATATTAACGAACAATTGGTTAACTGAGGAAGAAGTTCATAGGTGGCTTGATAAAATTAAACTAAATAAGACACCTTGTCCCAATGGCAAAGATAGCCAGTTGGTGTGTGTCTTCCCTCCATCAGTGGAGTGGGAGTGATTCCCTTTGCCCCGCAGGTGGTGAGAGAGCTGAGGAGGGATTCTTGGGGTCTCAAGCCCTTGGAGTCTGCTCCAGGGAAGATAGAGAAGGAATAAAGACCAGTTGTACCATCCAGAGTCTCTGTGTCTATTGATGGAGAGTTATGCGCCTGTGGGGACCAATCCTGCCTCTGCCAGGATCCTCATGGGATGGAGGCGCTGCACCCTAAGAGGAAAACCCTGTCCTGTTGCTGCTCCCATACACCACCAGCGGAGCCCTCAGAACTCGTGTAAGACCACAGGTGAGCTAACAGCACCAGAGAAAATCAGCTGCCATATCTCCCAAAAGGTGGGGGGCGGGGGGTGGAAACAGGTGCTACACATACATCCAAGAGTTCTTAAGAAGTTAAGTTCAATAATAGCCAAACCGTTACATGTAATATTCAAGGACTCATTTTCCACCGGTTCAGTGCCAGAAGATTGACATAAAGCAGATGTGGTGCCTATATTTAAAAAGGGAGCTAAATCACAACTGGGGAATTACAGACCTAGAAGTCTGACTTCAATAGTGGGAAGCTACTTGAAGGTTTAATACAGGATAATATTCAGGAATACCTAATGGAAAATAAAATTATTAGTAATAGTCAGCATGGATTTATGAAGGATAGATCATGCCAAACTAACCTTATTTATTACTTTGAGGAGGTAAATAGGAATTTAGACCAGGGTAATGCAGTTGATTTTGCAAAGGCTTTTGATATGGTTCCACACAAGAGGTTGGTGTACAAAATAAAGCAAAGTAGACTCAGTAGAAATATATGCACCTTGATTGAAACTGGTTGAAGGATAGACAACAGAGGGTTGTCATAAGTTGAACTTTTTCAAGTTGGGCTGAAGTCGTGAGTGGAGTACCTCAGAGATCAGTACTTGGACCCCTGCTTTTTACCTTGTTTATTAATGACCTTGAGGTTGGCATCGAGAGCAACGTCTCCATCTTTGCTGATGATACTAAATTGTGTAAGGTAGTTGAATCAGAGAAGGATGTAATTTCTCTCCAGAAGGACTTGCAGAGACTAGAAACTTGGGCAGATAATACAGATAAATGTAAGGTTATGTATTTGGGAAATAAGAATAAACAGGCGACTTACAAGTTAAATAGGGATATATTCGGGGAATCCTTGATGGAGACGGATTTGGGAGTGCTTGTTGACAGCAGGCTTAGCAATAGTGCCCAAAGTCATGCAATAGCTGCTAAGGAAAAATAATATCATATCTTTCATTAAATGGGCACTGGATGGAAGGGAAGTAAACATAATTATGCCACTTTATAAAGCATTGGTAAGACCACACCTTGAATATAGAGAACAATTTTGGGCACCACTCCTTAGAAAATACATAATGGAACTAGAGAGAGTGCAGAGAAGAGCCACCAAATGAATAAAGGGGATGTACAATCTAACTTATGAGGAGACACTAGCTAAATTAAATTTATTTACATTAGAAAAGAGGCATCTAAGAGGGGATATGATAACTATATATAAATATATCTGGGGACAGTACAGGGAGCTTTCAAAAGAACTATTCATCCCAAGGACAATACAAAGGACTTGTGGTCATACCTTAAGGTAGGAGGAAAGAAGGTTTCACCAGCAACAAAGGAAAGGGTTCCTTACAGTAAGGGAAGTACAAATGTGGAATTCATTACCCATGGAGCCTGTGATGGCAGATACAATAGATTTGTTCAAAAAAAGGTTGGAGATCTTTTTAGAAAGGGAAGATATACAGGGTTATACAAAGTAAGTAAACATGCGAAGGATGTTGATCCAGGGAGTAATCTGATTGCCAATTCTTGGAGTCAGGAAGGAATTTATTTTTCCCCTTATGAGATATTGGATGATATTTCACTGAGGTTTTTTGTTTGCCTTCCTTTGGATCAATATACTATAATATACTGTATATAAGTACGGATATAGGATAAAGTTTAAATTTAGTATAGGTTGAACTTCATGGGCGCATGTCTTTTTTCAACCTCATCTTCTATGTAACTATGTTTTGTGTGTACCGAAAAGGGTAACAGGGCCATGCAGGACACGTACAAGGATACTTATGACGAGCACATATTTAGCAGGATCCCACATATTTATCGATATTAAAATTCAATGTAGGCCCCTAAAGTATCTATAGAACTTTTTTGGTTTTAAGAATACCCGGAAGTCCTGCAGATGGGTGATCGTAGCACCATTGCATGACTTGAACTTGTAAGGATTCTTCAGGCATGTATAGACATTGATTGAGATAATAAAATCCGTCTTGAATGTGAACATTTTCTTTTTTCTGTAATTCTTCTAGAAATGGATCCGAAAAGAAGAGCTCATTTTAAGGTATTATTAATATCCACAGTTGCAAAAGATATTGCACAGGCAAGATCAGACTAGATACAGGCATCCAGGTTTCAGGGCTGTCTCTATGAGAGAGTGCATCTTCCTTGTCGTTAGCATATCCTGGCCGAAAGGTTAGTTTGAATTAGAATCGGGTGAAGAATAAACCATGCGAGCCTATCTAGGATTAGTACATTTCGCTGAATAGAGAAATTGAAGATTGCGATGATCAGTCCAAACTTCAATAACCTGACGAGCTCCCTTCAGTAAATGATGCCATTCCTTTAATTCAGTTTTAATGGTCTTGGTTCCTTGTCGCATATATTATAGTTTATTTCAGCACCCATCAATTTTCAGGAGTAATAGGTGACTAAATGAACTACATTAGTTTGAGCATTCTGTTGCGATAGAATAGCCCCTAACACAATGTCAGATGCATCCGCTTCCTCAATTAATGCTTGGTCACACAGAGTGAGCAAGTACTGTTGCTTGAGTGAATGCCCATTTAAGGTTTTGGAAAGCCTACTTAGGTGGTCACCTAGGGTCGCAGATTGTGAGGCAGCAGCAGCAGTGGAGGAAAAGGATGGTGGGAGAAGAGGATGGAGGAGAGTAGGAGGAGAGCAGGAGCAGAGCAGGGCAGCAGAGGAGGAATATGTCAGGTGGCAGTGGGAGAAGAGGACTGAGGACCAAGTGAGCGGAACAGGGTGGCACGGGAGGATGGCCAGAGAGGAGCACACCCCAGCAGTCCAACCCCAAAGTCTTTACTGACTTCCAGTGTCTGCTAGTGTTACAGGGCACCTCCTCCCTGGATGTCCTCATGTGCCACCCTGCCCCACTCACATGGTCCTCAGTCCTCTTCTCCCACTGCTGCCACCTGTTGTCTTCCTCATATGCTGCCCTACTACACTTCCTCAGTCCTCTTCTCCAGCCACAGCCTACCGTCATCCTCCTCTGCTGCCCTGCTCCAGCCGTTCTCCGTCCTCTTTTCCCACCTCCACCTGACATCCTCCACCTCTGTCCTCTTCTTCTGCTGCTGCCTGCCATCCTCCTCCTCTGCTGCCCTACTCCTCTGAAGCCAGGTAGGTTAGAGGAGGAGGCTAGAGAAAGAGGAGGAGCAGGTGATAGAGGCGAAAGAGGGTGAAAAGAAGAGAAGGAGGGGGTAAGAGAGGAAGAGGAGAAGGAGGGTGAGAGGAAGAGGAGTAGGAGGGGGTGAGAGGAAGAGGAGTAGGAGGGGGTGAGTGGAAGAGGAGAGAAAAGGCTGAGAAGTAATGGGAAAATGGGGGGTGAGAAGAAGGGGGAGGGTGATTGACGAGGAGGGGGGTGATTGTTGAGTGGGGTGAGACAAGAGAGGATGAGAAGGGGTGAGAGAGAATGGGGCTAAAATAAAAAAAACTGTAAATTTGGAGGCGGGGCTGAAGGTATGCCTAGGGTGCTGAATACCCTTGCACCGGCTCTGGCTCTAGGCTACTGTCTGAACCAGAGGGAACCTTGCTGAGACTCTGGAGGGAGAGAAGACCAAAGGTCTGTTTATATTAGAACTATTGCTTTTTGTATCCTGGACTTCAACTACTCATCCTGGGAAAAGGGAAAAGCCCTTATCAAGAACTTATGATTTTGTTAACCGTATATATGCTGAAGATAAGCTCTGTTTTGTTCCACTTTTTTGAGGCTAAATAAAAAGCCTATATTCAGACAAACCCATGTGTCGTTGCATTGTCCCTACAACAGAGCCTCAGGCACCAAAAAACAAATTGTAAACTCTATGGGCATGTACTTGTGCCGGCAAAAATTCTATGTACAGCACTGCATACACTGTTAGCACTATACAAGGGAAAAAAACAAAACATAATTAGGTGACATTTTGTTTACTGTATGCACTAGCAAAAATGTTGTAAATAATATATTGCTTTAATTGTGTAGATAATAAAATGAAAATAAATGTGCACCAGATTGTGTATAATTATTAAACAATG
Source organism: Ascaphus truei (assembly GCF_040206685.1). NCBI lineage: Eukaryota > Metazoa > Chordata > Amphibia > Anura > Ascaphidae > Ascaphus > Ascaphus truei. The sequence continues at coordinate 432,811,384 of NC_134484.1, read as the reverse complement.
TATATTGTTGATATGAAATCAGTTAGTGATATACCCAGAATCAAATATAGGATCAATATTCTACATAGTGATAAATATATAAATCAACATATAATAAGTGTCAAAAAGTATCCGTGAATAAACCAAGTGATGTGAAGAAATGGATAGACATGTAACCTTTCCTGTAGGGACAACACACGTGTCTACAGCTATTTAGTAAGGATGGCCCAGCATTCCAAAAGCTAATAGAAAGAAAACAAAAACTGTGTAGATTGTAAGACTCTAGGTGAAATCTATAAACATATCTTAAAATGTGTCAAAAATGCAAGTCGTTGTCCAGCAGTGCTGTGCTCAAACTCCCAATAAAGCCCAGTGGAGTACAAAAGGGTTTGGTCCGGTAAGTGGAGCAGGTTTGCTAGTCATTAGAATGGGCAGCAGACTTTAGCAGCTATATCTAGCAATAGATTTTTAGTTCTGTATCCTACACAAAAGAAACAAAAGCGTTGCCATACTCTACTTAAATGGCAGTTAAAACCGGATTGGGGGGACATACCCCGTTTTGTGGCCAAGTGAATCCCGGACTTAATATTATTTTGTAGCGTTGAGTGTTATAAAAAAAAATATGGTTTGTTCATCCTAAACATTACTTCTTATTATCGTTAAGTCAGTTATGGTTTACGTTTTTTTGAAAGTCATCTTACACTGGACTTTTTAATAGCCAATATGCTGTATTTGAGCTTTTTTATTTTATCTCAGATATGTTACGAAGATTGTTAATCACACTTCTCCATGTAAGTCTTAAAAAATCTTTTAGCTTGGACGTGATGAACAAAGAAAATAAATGTGCATGTCATCACCAAAGAAAGGGAAACAGATTTAATATTCTGTTTTTATTCATATGTTTTATATATTGCCAACAGAAAAATTATATTTAGGCTTCCTTGATTATTTATAAACTTGCTCCTTGAGTTGCCATGATTCTTTTAGGCACACATCACTGCACAGCATTCAGTTTTGCAAATAGGCATTTAGCCAGCATAGCTTATTTGCCTTTTTGGGGCCATGAATCCTACTGTATTGTTAAAACTTTTTACATGAGTGAGTGTCATTCTTTGCAATAACACTTATTATTTACAAATGAATCAAGATATATTCATACGAAAAGTTCTCTTAGGATTATCAAATTGACTAGTGTTCAAAATAGACAGAAATTAATCTTAAGTGGGCACTTTCACTGGCATTTTGGTTCCAAAAAATTGTCATCTATTAGTATCGGTGAAACTTGAAGGTGGAAAAAAACAAACAATTAGGAAACCATAATAGTTTTACTCTGGGGACCAACATATTATATGCACTTGCCCACCAAGTTGTAACCAACATATTTGTACCCCCCTGCAAGAAACTACTAGTAGTTAAGGGGTTAAGGATCCAGAGAGTTAACGGTGCAGGGTAGGGCCACCGATAGGGGGAGGGGACAGCCAGGACAAGTGTCCAGGCCCGGTGGCTGCGGGGGGCCTAGTTGCCGCCAGGCCATGGCCATGTGCCAGAAGCTGGGCCAAGCTAACTTCCGGCATGCTGACATCAGAGAGATCCGTTGTGTGGCAGCGTTGGAAGCTCGGCTTGGGACAGAGTGAGGGAGAGGCCTGCAGCTGGGGAGAGCCGGGGCCCCATTGGCAACCGTTTTGTCTGGCAGCCAGGTTCTTATTTGTATTTGTTTTTTTTTATATGTATTTCTTTTTTTTAGATGTATTTTTTTTATATGTATTTGGGGGGGTTAAATGAATTTGGAGTTTTTTTTATATGTATTTGGGATTTTTAATATGTATTTGTTTTTTTATATATGTATTTGTTTTTTTATATGGAGGTGGGGTTTTTTGGTATATATTTTGTGTGGGGGCTTGTGCAAGGGGGAGGGAATGAGTGTGAGGAGGGGGATTGAGTGGGGTAGTTGACAGAGGGAGGGAGAGAGAGAAAGAAGAGAAGGGGTGAATTGAGGAAAAAAGGGAGTAAGAGTGAGACACAGAGGAGAGAAATACATGTGAGGTGGGGGGCATTAATTGAGTGAATGTGGGTAATTGATGGAGGGAGAGTGAGAGGGGAGATGGAGGGGAGAGAATACATGTGAAGAGGGAGGGAAAAAAAGGGTGTGTGCGAGTGATGAATCCCAAAGAAACCTAAACCTAGTGTAGGTGTGAGATCTATCATGGGAAGAAGCATAGAGTAACCATATTGTTTGTCGCTAGTTAATGTCTATGTGACTGCAAACCAAAAAGGGAGTGAATCGCGCTAACAAATTCGACAAAATGACTAAATGATGGGACTAAAGAAATGTGAGATCAACTTTGAAAATGCTTAAAATAAGTGACATGCAATATTTTGAAAAAAGGGTTGACTATAGTGTTTGAATGTCAAATATAGTGTCTGGCCCAAAAAAGGTCTGAAACTGCAGCCCAAGAGTAAAGGATTGTCCAAATCTTTTCTGGTATAAAGTGGTAGAAGAAAGTCTATTGGTGCATACAGTACATGCAGATGAGGAAAGGGAAATGTGAGGGGGAAAGGAGGCAGGAAAGGGGAAAACAAGAAAAAAACAATGGTGTGATATTTTTGGGCAGATTGAATAACTACAAATATAAGGTGAGTATTTTACTTGCACTGTTTCTTTCTTCACAGGAGTAGAGCTTTTTCTTCTTTGTTCTTAATTCACTCCTCAGGATCGTATATTGGTATCTTCTTATACTATTTTCCCTTTATGTAATTGTAACGGTTTTTCCAGACCAACCCAATCTCACATTGGCTCCTGTGGTCTACTGGCCCCATTACATGTAGGTATAGTGTGTGGTGCACCTGCTGGCTTACAGGACTCCTGAGTCTCCCGCTGGGTTGGTATGGGGATATCAGCATGACAGGCATCTGAGGTAGTGGGGATTTGAGTCCTACTCACATCTGATGCAGTGCCTCCACCTCATCAGGATCTCTGCGGCCGCAGGGGGATGAGTCTGATGAGGACCTCCTCTGTGGTGCCTCCTTCTGTGTAATGACTCCACACATACACAGCAAGGGTCTTGTGAAACTGGGCATCTTTATTGACATCATCATGCAGACTGCCCCTCACAGCTGTCGTCCTAGACACTCATCTTGGTGTAGTACATCCTTTCTGAAGTTCTTTCCCTCCCAATGGAGTTTGGTCACCTCTCCCCTCAGAGAGATCGCCACCTGTGTCAGGTCCCTGATCACAGTGTAGATACTATTGAGTATATCTGACAGCCTTAACTGCTGCAGACCTCCAAAACTGGACCATAACTGATCCTTTTGATTCACACTCTCCAACACTACAGAACCACTAACTTTAGGCAGTGCTGTGTCTTATATAGACTCAGAAAACAGCCACACCTCCTGTGTCACTAACAGTGGACACAGAGCATGTTACCACTCCCCTTGTGCACATATGACACGTCACCAGGGTGTGAGGGCAAACCTCCATGATTGATGCTGGCAATCCTACATACTTACCAGGTTTACTGCCAGCATGAGAAAGAACTGGATACCATTTTTATACATGGCAACATAATAATAAAAACTTTTCATAATATAATGTTGTTTAATACAAAATTAGAAAATAAGGATTATTGCACTTACAAACACTCCTTGATTATTGTGCATGTTAAGTATAACTACTGCTGTTGGCTAGATATGGCTCCTTCACACTTCCTTCTATTTCCACAGATGGATCGACTGGATTTGTGAACTGTTAGTGTCTCGTCCGCCAGCTCTCACGATCGCTGAGCCAAAAAGGGACACTCCACACCTCCCGATGCCACCAGTCACCACCTCGCAGCGGACCAAGGTGAGGGGATGTGTCAGCCCAATGGCGTCTCTCGAGCTGTAACCAACTACTGTATTAGGCAGAATGTCTCCTCAATCCAACCGGTTATTGGGTGCATGCTGTGTGTTTCAAACTCTTAGGCTGTGATTATACCAAAAATTGCTGGCAGTGCCAAAATAACTACTATAAAAACAATAAAAGGGCTCATACCAATGGCGACAGTCACACTGCAAAATACTAAAAAGCGGCAAGCTGGGGAAGAGACTTCTAAATTTGTTTTCCTCTGGCAACGGGTGTGTCACATGTGCGGTTCAGCCAATGAGGGTTAACGGCTCACGGCCACACCTCCCCCACACCTCCAAGCCTCCTCTGCTCTGTCTCCCCGGTATAATCAAGATCCTGCTCGGCTGCAGCGAAGGGTGACGTCACAGGATAGCACTGCCACCCTGCAGCTCTTGGTATAATTGGGACCTTACTGGTTACAGTCAGCTGTAAGGATCAAGTTATGGTGGCCTCAGAACAATCCAAACACATTTCGCCAAGCAGCTTCACTGGTAGGTAATAGAAAAGGTGATATTACGATTTTCCTAAACTTTGAACTAGATATCACTGTGAGAAGTGTGATTCTGCTGAGTTGGAAAATATATTTACAGTATAAAATATATGTACATTATATATGTAGCAGGGTCCCCCCTGACTACTATTCTACCCAATAGGCTGTCAGTAAACCTTGGTACTATCAGGTTGCCAGTAGTTGGTATTTGGTTTTCCCCCTCACCTTTGGTACTGCACTTGATTGACAGCAGGGGGTGGTACATTCTGTTGTAGCTGGGACAATGGGTGCCCGCCTCTGGCTGTACTTAAGGGCAGGAGCTCCCTAAAGTTGTAAGTTTTTCCTTCCCCTCTGAGGAAGGCAGGTCACACAACTGAGAGCCTCAGATTGGGGCCTTCCCTCACTATGGGGGAGAGTGAGTGTGGACCATACCTCTGCCTCTGCTAGGGAGTTGGGGAAGAGCTAGGATGGCTTAGGGTGCCCTTGACCTGTAGTGATGGTCCAGGGACCATCTTCAATGGTTGCTGACCTGACAGACTATATCCGTCAAAAGACTGCCGTGTAACTGTTACTGCAGAGTGTAGTAATAAACCTGTTCCTGTTTTGCAATATACCTCCTGCCTGGTGCGTGACCTTACTGGGGGGAGAGGTAATAATCTCTACTGTGGAAGATCACCTTCAGTTCCTGGAGTCCACGGCAGATGGAGGCGCTGCACTACTAAGGAGATATGTGGGGTAAGAACCCCAGAAGCCTGTTTCTGTGTCCTCACTACCATCGGTGGACGACTTAGCCCTCCTGTTGCCAGCAGGTATATGCACCATGCAGCCTGTAATGGCCCCTATCTGCGACCGGGTGGGGGAAACACGGTTACATATACATTACAGATTATGACGGAAAATATGAGTGCTAAACATATTGGGTGATTAAAAGGGCTGCCAGATTGTTCGCCAATTAAAAAAGGCAAAATTAGAATTTACATAATCTTTTGAAGCTAGATATGTCTGAAACAAGTGTGATTCTGCTCAGTAGGACTTCACAGTCCATATTATACTGTAAAGGAAAAAATATATTTTTCCAGGCTGCAACCTAGCAACAGCTGGTAGGGATTCCTAGCCTCCTGAATAATAATAATAAGTTGTACAAGCACCCCCTGGTGGGTTAGATTTTTTCAAAGGAGAGAAGATGGAGGACACAGTTTGTTACTACAACTTATTCCTTGTCATTTTTGCAAAAGATTCCCTCTACCTTCTTAGCAAAGATAAATAAAAAGTGTAAAAAGTGGCACAAATCACTATTTTTCTCATATTCTTCAGAATCTGGGAATAAAATGTCACATAAATGTCGAAGAACAGAGGTGAGGAGACTAAAGTTCCACTTCATCTTCTGGCTCAGCGGAGAACATCAATCACTGGAAAAGAGGAAATTGAGTTAAAAAAAACAGAAGAAAAAAGAGATTTTGCTCTGTATTGAGTCAGAAATGGGAAATTTCCTGAGGGAAAATTAGCAGTGGCCCGTAGCTAGCAAAAAGCTCATAGGAGCCACACTCCACCTTTCCTGGGTACGCTTCTGAAGCACAGAGGATCTCCTACAGGAGCTTCCACAATCCAATTGGGAGGCGACTCTATTGGGGATAGACTAGAGACATCCCTTTCATTAAAAGATCAGGAATTAATTAACTCCTTGGTAAGACCACAGACTAGGAATAGATATAATGCTGTAGTTCAGGAATTAAAATGTTGGCATGCGGCCTACAAACCGGGAACTAGAATAGATAGTCATAACAATACTAGAATTTTTAGCAAATAAATTCCAACATTATAATGAGTTGCCTTAGGCAAGTTAGTACCAAACCTTAGCTCACATAAGTTATATTTTCATTTACTAAGAGGTGCCACTCTTTCTAGACTCACAATACCCAAATACAGTTCAATTTGTGACCATGAGCCATTGCTCAAAACATCCACATTAGATAATAAATCTATAGATTTAAATTGTCGTGTCTTTTGGCCCTAGCTTTTGCAGCCAGGGGGGTGGGTTTATTTTAATTCATGGTTAATGTATACCCCAAAATGTTTACATATAATATTGAAAGGGTGAACGAAACCTGGATCAATGGATACATCGGCAGTTGAACTGCATTTTGTAGAGGATACATCAGATACTTCTCTCTGTGTAGTTAGTTGCATGATGATGTATTTAGATAAAACAGGCAATATCTGCACGGATATATCCCAGTTTTTAATAACCTCAAGGAAACCATTTAGACCAGCCAAAACTAATACTATAAAAGACTGGATTCTTTGTGCAATGAATCAATCAGGAACTAACACAGATCACTTAACATGTAATTATTCTTTATTTTTTTCCCCATTTATAGAGTATTCACTTACATTCTGGGAAGAGATTAGATTACTCCCTGTTAAGTATTTAAACACTTTCGATTCCCATTACACGCATTTATAAACTTCCGATTCACATTACACATATGTATTATGATCTCATTAGGGTGTATTTGAATTTATTGAGGCTATTTACATTTTCTTTACATATATTATATTTATGATTATTCGAAAATGGTTTCCTGAAACTCAATAGGGTTTCTCCTCTTTGGTATTGTAGCTATTCTCAATATATTGAGATATTTTTTAATCTGAGAGAGATGTGAAGATAGTGTAATTTATCTCACTGGGCTTTATAAATTTTGATAAACTGTAGGACATAGTTTTTGGTGGGGTGACAAAACCTGAAGGAACTAGAAGTGAAGAAAGAATAGGTTTAAGATTTTATATTATATCTACAGTATCAATACTTTTTTTTCCTAAGAATATTAGTGTAGCCTACAGTAGTACCTAATGTTCTTTGGGCCGCCCTATACCACTGGCTCTAGCCATCCCACCTCCTCCTCACCACATTTTTCCCTTTGAGGACAATGTCCTGAAGTCTTCTCCATTCTAATTTATTATGTTGAGAACTTTTGATTTTGGTTCCACAGGATCAAGGCTTCTATTGCTATTTCTTCAGAATTCAGAACCTTATCTAAAAGTTTGCACAGAGAAAACAAGAAGTTATACATATTTGTTAGTGTTAAATCTCTTAAACTAATAAGAGAAACAGCGTATATAATCATTCCTCCCCTTTACCGAACACTGAGGACTGTAATAAGCTGATGACCTGCATGAACAGTGCAAACACCTCAAGGCCATTTGTGATTATGTCTATACTTCAATGCATTAAAACAAAACCTTTCCAGTTGCACAGGGTCACATGGGCAACATAGAAACCAGTATTTGAACTGTACATCATACTGTATGAACAAAGGAAAGTAAATATTACATACTGACTTTTGTGTAAGAACAAATACACTCAGCAAATTAAAGGAAGTTTAGTTTTTCCCACATCCACTAGAAGTTATTTCCCAGCTGCATGATCAATGAAACATTGCTGCTTTAATAAAGACATTGCTGAGTCTGTGAAATGTACCACTTAAGAAGACAATTGTTTGTTGAGCTTGTTAAGAATGGTGCCAATGACTGAATTTGAATAAAAGAAACTGCTGGAGCTCCAATTAGCTGCTCTAATTCTGTGAAAGTATGTAGCAAAAGCAATGTATTCCTCTTAAAAGTCGATGTTTAGTGCTATATGTGCACACAACCATTAAATCCGGTGTTGATTTTATAGTAACACTAAAAAGGCATATGCTGTATACAGTAATGTATCTTTAATGTAAGCAACCCCATAACCTTTTCCGATTTCTGAATACATATTTACCATTAACATATACAAATAACTATTAGTAATTGAGCGACTATTTTTAATACTGGAAATATTATTGTTTCAATGTTATTTTACAAATAGTTTACTTTAAAATGATACTATACATTAGGGAATTGTTGAACCAGAGACAGTTAAGCAGAAGTCTCATAAAGCCCTAAGGCTTAGCAACATGTGAAATCTGGTGGATTTAATTTGAATTAAGGCACCAATAATTTTGTACATGGAATGCTGAATGGAAGAAAATAAAACTTGGTTTGTTGTGTTTTCTTTGTCCAGAGGCCAACTAATTTGTTTAAATGTCACAATTGATGACTTTTTACTGAGATTGTTTTTTGTGTAATATGTGAATTCACTAAATTAAAAATAAAGTGAAGGCAGTCCATGAGGCAGATATTGATACATAAAAGAAGCAATCCAACCTAACTAATCTCCATTTTTATTTTTACAGAACTGGACCTGGGGGGGGGGGGTCCTTCAGAGCTGAACCGCACCCCCGGTTCTCGAGATACTTAGTGCAATTACTGGTATTACTTCCAGGTTTTTAAAGGGGATTTAAAAAGCTGTCAAATAGAAAGTTGCAATCAGTGATGTGGGAGCTTCATATTGGCAAGAGATCTTGCAGCCACTTTGTTTCCCAGAGGGAGATGTTAACTTCACCGTAAGTATTTCAGGAATAAGGAAGTTCCCGAAGCTGAAAATAGTGGTGTGTGGTTCCCACCCTGTAAAATAATGGGGCTAAAAAAAGAGTAGGAGGTAACTCTCCTTTAAGTTACAGTACCTATTTTCCGAGGCGCACTATGCTTTTTAGAATCTAAGGGGTCTGTGTACTTAAATTATATTTTAAATGTTTTTCAGCATGAAAATTCTAGTGCTAAAACGTAATAAAAATCTTCATAAAATGTGAGCCGTTTTAGACCATTAGAGAGGTTATGATAGCTTTTTGCAGGTACAGCAGTGTTGGGACCTACAGAGGGGCCATACCTTTACATGATTGAAGGCTTTAAAAACTTTGGCGAGATGGATAGGGAGCTGAACTACTCCAAAAGGACTAATATATCATATTGCATGGGCAAGAATGAAAACAGACAAAATAAGCCTAACAGACGAGGCAGAGAAACTCCCACTAAAAGACAAGGGCACTCGGGGGCAGTGGCAGATTTCCCATTAGGCCTGATAGGTCTGGGCCTAGGGAAGCAAGATTTTGGGTTGAAAATACTCAGAAGCCGTGCTCTCAGGACTATTGGGCCTGATGGGAAGTTCCTTACCTGCTGCCGCCTCCGCCTTCCTGCTGCCTCCACCTTTTTTCTGCAGCATCAAATGATGCTGCAACGTCACATAGCGTCTCGTTGCCATGGCAACGTGACATAGCGGTGTCAAATTACGTGAGACACCATGGGATGTCGCATTGGTGACATCCGCAGCATCATTTGACGCTGCCGTTTTAAAGAAGACGGAGGGTGGCAGTGTGGAGAAGGTGGCACCAGGTAAGTGCCTAGGGGCAGCGGATCTGGAAATCCGCTACTGCTCAAGAGTATAGAGAAAAAAAGGGATGAGGTAATGTTAATATTGAATATAATATATAATGAAACAAATAATGAACTCTGTGAAATTTTATTAAACTTGATAACATACATCTATCTATCATATACAGTATGTGCTGTATCAAACAAGCGTGAAATACAATCATTTAGAAAGTACCGTAAGAGTTAAGAAACATGAATATGACTATCACATTGTTAGAATAGTAAATCTGTTAATATAAAGGTAAAAAAATGAAAGTTTAAAATATAGTGGTTTTCGACTTCACATGAGAAAGTCCAATAGAGAGGCCAAAACATTGTGTTTATTTATGGCACAATAAAGTTTAATTTGTTGAAAAATCTGAAGTGTCTGGGTTCATTTGTTTGCTTTTTACTGTACATACTGGATTACTTACAGGCTTTTCCTGGAACCAGGAGCACCGATAACTGTATCATCTCTTTTCATGCTTTACTGGTGTGCAGCATATATCATGTATTCTGTTTCGACTTCCATCAACATCATCTTCTGGCTGTCGATTAGATGCTTTCATCTCTGAAAAAGAAAATGTTAAACATTTTTTATGGGATGGAAACTACAGTACAGAATGATTAAACTGCGGTATAAGGAACTACTTTAAGTATACAGGTAGTACACATGAGTGAATCCACACCAAAGTCTGCATGCGTTAATGCATGCTATAGTGCGCATGCATCAATGCATTTATGGGCTATGGCATACATACAGTACAGTATGCGTGTCATTGGGAATTAGTTACTACTGTACAGTACATTATATTTACTTTGATTATAAACCTTGACAACCGGGTGGCGGTGACCCAATGTTGATGCCAGGGGTGTACTGTGCATAGATACTTGAGTCGATCATGTAGTTGGCTTGCAGGTTCATCACGCTGACAGAGTTGTTTGGTCCCTACTGATAATGATATTGGGACAGGTAGCCAGACGGAGATGTACAACCAGGTTGAGGCGAGTACTCATGTCAATAGCAACCTCATTTTTGGCCTGGACACGGAGGTGTTCTAATAAAGCAATCATTCATAGTCAAACTGTGTCATATAGAATTCCTCCAACTGTGTGGGTTTGGTGAATTTTAGAAGTATTCATACTTGTCAATGATATAGTCATAGATCTTAGATAGAGTTGCCTTCTTATCTGTCCCTGTTTTAATTGCAGAGAATATCATGTATGCAAAACTGCATTTGGGTCTACTACAGAAGTGAAGCCAATGTAAAACACTGTACAGTACATTCTGGCTTGTAATATAAAGTGTGAAACGACGGCATTTGATAAAGGTTTGCGTGAAAAAGGTAATTTAACAAAGGATTACTGTATTGAATAAACTTTTATCTGGCCTTAAAGACACCTGTTTTCAGACATTAGGGCCTATTCTAGTAGATTTGATAACCAACTCCGTGGATTTTGAGCAGTTCTCGCCAAAATTTGCAAGGTAGCTATTCAGAAAGCCTTAATGAGTTGCCAAACTCATACGGGGACTGCATTTTCCTGAGCATTCTCGCTCCTGGCCAAACTCACAGAGCAAAAGCTACCAAACACCAAAATAGCGCCATTTTGATAAAATCACGCTATTCTAGTAGCCTTGAAGCTCATCGTGGCTGTGGAATAGCGAGTTTGTCAAGGATTTCATCTTGTCAGCCCTAGGGTGGAGGGATGGGATCTGAGAGCAGGACTTAGAAATAAGAATGCATTTTTCCTACATCGGATCGAAGCTGAGAGTCTCCAGAGCTGATACACATTAATACCAGCTGCGGAGACCACCGGCTTCTATCCAATTCAATAAAAATACATTTCCAGGCAGCTTCAATAACTTAGCAGCTAATCGCTAAGGCAATGAAGGGGGTAACAACCAGTGCAGGGTTTATTGTGGGTAGTGGGGGTGGGTGAAGGTGGTATTTGGCCCATGGTGGGTGTTTATGCCTTGTGGGGGGGGAGGGACTTCAGGAGGAGTTAATCCCTTAATTACCCTAGAGGTTAGTGCCGCTATGGTAATGAAGAGGTTAACTCCTCCTGCTACCGACCCGGTAGACATAAACACCCAACATGGGCCAAACACCACCTTCACCCTCCCCCCGCTACCCACAATACACATTAAAACACAATACTTGCCAATATACCCATTCATTGCCAGTGTGGTTAACTATGCCCTCAAAGCAAACATAGCCCCAATGGAAATGAATGGGTACCCCCTGTACCCCCAACAACCATTACATTACAGTATGGTAATGGGCAATATTACTATTATCCAGAAATGGATAATAGCTAATTTTCCATTTAAAATAAAACATTATCCAGCCAGCATAAAGTAAATAAAACTTCTACTTACCCCTGCCAGGATGAAGGTCGTCCTCGTCTTCCTCCCCATCCATGTCCTCCTTTGGAAGCAACATAACAATAAAAAATACAAACTAATGGCCCCTAACCCCTTAATCGCCAAACTGATTCGTAACCGCTATAGTAATTAAGGGGTTAACCCCTCTCCCCCACTACCCACCCAGGAGGGTTTACCACCCTCCCCAGGGCAACTACCCCCACCTCTACCAATTGATTGGCACAGTGCTACATCATGCCCATGTAATATGGGCATGATTAGCCACTATGGCAGTCAATAGGCAACAATAATAAAACAATCAATCACCAAAAATAAACCAGAATAAAAAAATCAATCTGATTTTCTGAATTTTCTGAATAATTATAGCTCTAGTGGGTGGAGCTATAGTTATTCAGAACATCAATGACTATAGTAATTACTATACCTGAGACAATACCCGACTCGCACCCTCTCTATCCACCTTAAGACCCACCTTAAGACACATTTGCTTAAAGAAGAATATGAGTAGCACCATGGCTAATAATATACACATGATATATAAAGCTTGGCCCCTTGCAGACGTACGTTCTTCCTACCTACAAATTAGAATTTAAGCTCTTTAGAGCAGGGACTCCTCTTCCGAAATGTTACTTTTATGTCTGAAGCACTTATTCCCATGTTCTGTTATTAGTATTTGTATTATTTGTTATTTATATGATTGTCACATGTATTACTACTGTGACGCGCTATGTACATTAATGGCGCTATATAAATAAAGACATAAATAAAGACATACATACATATATAAATAAAGACATAAATAAAGACATACATACATAGTAAGGAAGCCCACAGACAATTATCACATCACCATTCCTATTTAAAACTTAAAAGTGATCCGACCAAAGTTTTTCTATCTCAACTAAAAATATCTTGGACCTGTGGTTAGTACTTCAGGTAATTAATGATAAAGAAAGAGCTTTCCTGTTTGTGTCTGATCCAATAATCTCTATCTTTCACCATCTCCCAAAGATCCATAAGTCTATGACCTGCCCTCCTGGCAGGCCAATTATATCGAGCTTTGGATCTTTGAGAGATGGCTCTCAAGATATATTGATTTTTTTTATAGCCATTGGTACATCAGTTACCATCATACCTGAGAGACTCCAAAGATTTACTCAATGCACTTAACAAATTCACCTGGTCAAACACTTACACTTGGGTTACACTTGATGTCACTTCACTTTACACTATTATTGATCACAAACACAGTGTATCGGCCATTCAACACTTCCTGGGTAATTCACACATCTCACTTGCACAAAACAACTTTATTGTAGAATCCATTTTATTTCTCCTTACACATAATTATTTTTGAAGTGAAACTTCTTTGCTGGCACCTACAAAGTTTTGATCTGAAAAATCCCTTATGTTGTAACAAAATTTAATGACGGTATTGACGTCACACTACTTCGGTGGGTGCGCCTGTGCGCTCGCCACACCTGTGCATGCGCAGACCACAAAGCGCTTCCCTCACACTTCCAGCCTGCACTGTGTGCGTGCCCGTGCATGCACCACGGCCCCGCAAGCGCAGACCTCACAGCGCTTCCCTTCAATTCCAGAGCACACCGAGGTTGGAGCCAGTGATGTGATGTGGTGTCCGTAGTCACCGCACATGCGAAGTGGTGGCTGGGCTCAGCGCACATGCGCAGTGGCGCCTGGGCTTGCAGCACCTGCACAGTGGTGGCCGGGCTCAACACACATGCGCAGTGGTAGCTGGGCTCACCACACCACACATGCGCAGACCTAAAAAAAAATCCCATATACAGATGTGCAGAATATTGTAGTAGTATGCAGAGTGACACAGCAGGGTTGATACTGTACTGTAATTGCTGTGCAGTAATTAGGACAGTGCAGCTAAAGTGTTGTACAGTATTGTACTTTAGGTAAGTGTGGTTTGCCTGTACAGTCCCTGTAAAATTCTTCCTTATCATTACAGAACGTATCTGATGATAACGGAGGCCAACAAGATAAAAAGAGTGGACTAAGCACGGGCATGGATCGAAAGTCGTGAGACCTTTCAGGATGTCATCTTTTCTGATGAGACAACAGTCGCTCTTGTGAGATTTGCCACTTTTGCATTCCGCAAAAAAGGACGGCTATCTCTGAAGCCGCTCCCTAGCACCAACTGAAGATGCATGTGTGGGGTGCAGTGTCTAGATGGGGACCGGGATGCATAATCATCTTTGAGGGTAAAATAATGCACAAAGTCACATGCAGTAACCTTATGCACTGTACAACTGTAGTGTATTCTGTACCCCAATGTTCATCTTTTTCATAGTTTTTTCTGTTCTTGTTCCAGGAATCATGGATAAAGTATTTTTTCAAGAGCAAATTGTCACCCGTATTGCTCAATACATTAGTGATGATTTCCCATCTTTTGGTCACCGCTTCTTCCAGAACCATGACCCTAAAAATACCGACTCTCATGCTATATTCTTGTGAGCTGGAATAACTGGATTAAGATGCCACCGGAGTAAGTGCTCCATTGTACAGTAACTGTTTCTCATTGTTCTCATTTGCACACCTTGATAAAGGGCATTTTTGCCTGAAACTAGTTGGTGGACCCCTGCTGTGGCCTAGGGGGGACCCTTTTGTCTACTTTTTAAGTAATAAATCTATTTTCTGTTGCTTAAAACAGTGAGCCTCCTTCTGTTACTTTGGGCAGTGCACTGCCTTATTTTTCTTCTCATTGTTTTAAACAGTTTATATCTGATCAACTAATTCGCCATTTTTTTCCTCTCCTATTCCAGAGCACCAGATTTGAACCCGATAGAATGGGTCTGGCATGTGATGATGGATCACATAAGAAAGGTTGTTCAGCCACCCAACAAAGATGAATAAAGAAAAGGAATACTGTGTTTCTGGAACGACGTACTCAAATGCAATAATTATATCGACATATTACCAGTGTTTTGCCCATACTTTTAGAGCAAAATGGACAGGCCACCGGTAAGTACAGTAAGTATAGTACAGGTAAGTATGGTACTGACAATAACCTGTTTCAATGTTAGCCTTATATTAAAGGTACTCTTATTGAATTTTAACCAGTTTATATCTGCATTTACTCTCCACTTTCTACAGTATATATTATATACAGTACGTGCATTATTTGTATTAGACGTGTGTATTACCTATTATTTCTAATAATTAATTATAGTTACAGGTACGGTTATTTATAGTTTATTTATTTTGTGTGCCTGTCAATAGAGTTACACAGTCAAGGCCTTCAATTCCCTAATCCTGCTGCCTTTTTTTTTCTTCAACAGGCGATGAAGCACTACAGGAAGGGAGGGGGTACACGTTTATTGTACTGAGTGCATAATAACAGTCAATAGTTTGTCCTAATCCCCCCTCTCTCAATGACAAAAGAATTCCTGACTCATTTAGGCCGAGTGATGTGACTCAGCTAAATCCCTTGAGAACAGGTTTCTGTGTGTGATATTTCTGATTTGCAATTAACATTGGCTGTGAAGTCATGCAGGGGGAGGTGTTGAGAACACATCCAATGCCTTTTCCTTGGCTTTGGCAGGGTGTGGGGGTGGGTAAAAATGCAATGAAGTTAAGCCATCTTTGGGTAAAGCTGTGATGACAGTAGAATGAAAATGATTTGAAGTGTTTTAAAATGTATTAAAAGTTAGAACACCCGTGGAGAACATGTTTCTGTTTGTGTTTGTGTGATATTTACATAAACAAATTGGAAGGTTTTGAATAGTATTCCCCCTCCTTAAAATAAAAAAATGTATGCCCCCCCTGCCAGAAATAAAAAAAAGGGATTTTATGCATGTAAAAAAAGGAAAAAATATTTTAAACATGCATCACATTATCTTTTCTTAAAATCAATAATTTATTAAGTCCCCGAGGGGGAAAAAAAGAAGAAAAAAAAGAAAGTTATGCCTTTTTTTTTGTAATGTTTTCTGACTTGCAATTAACATTGGCAGTGAAGTCATTATTGAGAAATCACAATGCAGGTCTTATCACCGATGCGCATGCGTGTGAAAATAGCAAAGACCTTTCTCAGCCCATAATCAAATGCTCAAAGATAATGTGCCTTTAGTTTTTTTAACTCACATCCCATGGCCAGGCAGGGGGAGGTATTGAGAACACATCGAATGCTTTTTCCTTTGCTTTGGCTAAAGCTGTGATGACAGTAGAATGAAAATAATTTTAAATGTTTTAAAATGTATTCAAAGTTAGAACTCCCTTGAGAAAATGTTTTTGTGCGTGTATTTCCATAAACAAATTGGAAGGTTTTGAATGGTATTTTTGGGGTTTCTTACCCAAATGAATTACACATGCAAAGTCTAATTACTGTACAATACTGTAAAATATTAGCTTGGCAAAGTTTTAAAAGCATGAAGCTGGTAATACTGACGGACTGTAGACAAGTAAAAAAGGCAATGTTTTAAAAAAGCAAAATTAGATTTCCATCGAACTTCATCGTTCCAGTATCTTTTGCTGCTCGATTTCAAAGTTTCTTTTCTGGATTTTTTTTTACAGGGTATGCTATTATTTCCCGTACTGCACATGCATCAAGTTGCGCTACAATATATGGTGCATGCCTACAATCATACTGTAAAATACTGTAGTGTCATTGGGAATTACAGCTAATACTATATAGTGTAACACTTTATAGTACAGTACATTATATTTACCTTTATTATAAACTTTTCCAACTGGGTGGAGATGAGCCAATGTCAGAGGTGTATTGTGCGTAGAAGCTGGGGTCACTCATGTCGTCTGCATTATAGTTGACAGGTGACTGGTGGTAGTGAGAAGGGGCTCGGTAGCAAGGATTGTAATCAGGTGGGTTCATAAGGTTTTCAGTGATGGTCGGCCAGCTATTGCAATCGTATTGGCAAGCCGGGGTCTATTGTACGTAGAATCTGGGGTAACTCATGTCATCTGCATTATAGTTGACAGTTGACTGCTGAAGCCGGTAGTCAGACGGGGCCAGGTATCAATCATTGTTGACAGGTGGGGTCAGGTAGCAAGGATTGTAATCAGGCTGGTTCACTAGTTTTCAGTGATGTCAGTGACAATTGGCCTGTTATTGCAATCGTATTGGCAAGCTGGGGTTGGTACATTGCGGGGTCGGGAAATACGAATCTTAAATTGATTAAACCCAACCTTACTCCTTTTGAAGTTGCCACCAGCAAACATACTGGCAAAACCTGGGAGCACAGACCAATAACCCTTGCTATTTCCCTCAAGAGGGGCAGTGCGAAAAAAACAATCCTCATTAGTTAAAGTTTGCCTTATCGAATGCTTCCACCCACAATGGTTAGGTTAAAATTTGAAATAATCGTAGTTCTCAATGATATGATAATATATCTCTGCTAAAGTTGCATTCTTATCTGTTCTTGCATTAATTGCAGAAAATGTTAGATATGCGTAACTGGCGTTCGGTTTTGAATTAAGACTTGGCATGATGTTGAGTGTACAGGTTTGGTATATTCAGCAATTGTGCGTAATGTGCCCAACATTGTGCTTAGATACTTAAATTATGAAAACGCCTACATTTGATAACATCTTCAGCATTTTCAGCGACGAAGGTCATTTTACAATGGATCACTGTGGTGGACTCTCTTTTTAACAGGGTTTTAAACAACTGCTACATGGCGCACCTCCCCTGAAGTCTCTGCTCCTGCTCCGAAACAAGTGATTCTACTACCGGCTAATGCACCGGTTTGGCAAACTTGGGAAATTCCAGGAACAGGTTTGCACGAACCGGTGCGTACCAGCTGAATATCACTACTGCCTTATATGGGTCTCTATATCAAAAGGGGGATGTTATATGACCAAATTTGATCACCTACTTCATCAAGGGGGCTGGAATTTGTTAAGAGTCCTGTCCAGCCCCTGGAAGATCTAGATTTCCATATATGGCCATATACCTTCCCCCTCATGATGTGGGAGCATATATCAATTATTTATAAAAAAAAACATTTTACCAGGAAGTAATACATTAAGAATTACCTGTCGTTTTCAAGTATGTCCCCGGCATAGAGTTATGATGACAAAACATGGTTACATTAAATGAATAGGGTTATAGATTATATTTAAAGACATTGCATGCACAGTTAAAGAAAATATAAGTAATAATTACAGACCAGATTCAAATGAGACTGCTTTAGTTTTTAAATAATTTAGGCTGGTGGCAGCTGTGAGAGTCCCAGGTAGATTGTTCAATTTGTGAGGTCATCTACCTCATCAAGGAGGAAGGAAATACTGTACATCCCTGTACCTCTTCAGCGTTGCGGGAACACGGCTACAGACGGAGAGATGACTGCAGACAGCTGCCCAGCTCATCTAAAAGGTTAGTATTCTCTCCTACCAGATGACCCATTCAAGCAAAGCATCAATGCTGCAGGGTCCCATTGAAAAGCACGGACCCCCACAGCGTTAATCCTTTCGAGACGCAAAACTTGCTATTCTTGTGGCCGCAGAGAGGCCGCACTCGGGCCACAGTTTTCCGCATTTGTTTCCATGGCCACAAGAACAGTACGTCTTGCTACATCTGTATTAGTGTTGGGATATACCTCTATACATTGTTGTAATGTAACAACAAGCTAACTTTTTATAGTATTTATACAGTATGATGTACAGAGCTTTTGAAACTGAAATTTTTCTATACTCTATGAAGAACTACCTTGTTACTTCATTAAAGGGTATTAAGAGGTAAATGCTATTGTGGATATTTTTTTGCTGGGAGCTGTTTTCTCTATTTCCCCTTATTTATTATCTGACCACACTTGTGCTGTAATCATTTACACTTTCTTCTTCCTTGTACTCAAGTAATATGGATCCTTGACCTCCCAGTGCAGGCTAATAAAGCATGGTAGCTATTATCACTTGTTAATGACTATTACATTGATTGTTTGCACGCTTTAGTAAGTATACCCTTTTGACTCATCTGTTTTTCCTCTTTCATTATTTTAGTCTCCAGGTACAGAAATAAATTATTGTGAGTAAAAATAGTGGCAAATTCACTACGTGTTTTGCAATGATAAAGAACAGCTACAAGCAGCAAGGAAAGTGTATGGCCTCAACCAAGTGGGACAGCCAAAAAATGCAGGATAAAAGCCACAGAAAAAAGGTGTTATTTTTAAGGTGCAAGTCATCAACTTGGTAACCGCAAAAAAACAAATTTTTTATAAGGGGCGATAAAAATATCGGGTCCAGCACCAAAATAAGTAAATTCAGAGAATGTACTAATTTTTATGCCAATCTTCAACGTCCAATATTTATCGATACCTGGCCTACGCCAAAAATTACTGCAGTTTTTTTTATCATTTACCCCAAGCTGA
Organism: Ascaphus truei; assembly: GCF_040206685.1. Taxonomy (NCBI): domain Eukaryota; kingdom Metazoa; phylum Chordata; class Amphibia; order Anura; family Ascaphidae; genus Ascaphus; species Ascaphus truei. The sequence goes on along the minus strand of NC_134484.1, from coordinate 432,792,017 downwards.
CACAGCCCTATCTTGGCTATGTATTTTAATGGCCGTTATATACATAGACAGATAAGATAAACCATCATGGAATAGGTGATAAAACATTACAAATTACCATAAAACAAGTGATAGACAGCACTCAAGAGAGATAAATAATGTACATGCAGCGTGCAACGGGACCTAGGGGACCCCAATTCCCTAAATCATATATAAAATACAAAGGTGTTCCAGCACTCACTGTCTATAAAGAAAAGCTCTACTACAAGAGTATGTCTGAAATTTGCAATAAGTTTTAATAGAACACAAGGAAAAAATGACTTGGAGGTGCACATCACATTGGAAACAGAGTCTAAGGCTGGGGCAATAGAAGTGGAAAAAGGGTCTGGACCACGCCGACGCTGAGGCTCGCCTGCTGAAATCTGCACGATTAGATGCCCATGCAGGCGAGCCAGCGGGTGTGATCGGAGACGGGGGGAGACTGAGGGAGGCGGGGCAGTGACATCGCTGGGCCAATCGCCCGTGACGTTGACGCTGCTCTGCGCTGATTGGATGTTTTCAGCCGACAGCGCTCTGAAAAACAGCTTGGCTGTCGACTGAAAAATCCAACGCTTCAGCACGCCTGCGGACGCTCGCGTGAGCCCCCTCTCAAGGCATCCTCATTGAGGATGCAGGGGCTCAGCGCGGAGCGTCCGCACGCCTCAGCGTGGCCTGTCCTTCTATGGACTCAGCCTTAGGGAAGGGGAGTGGGAAAGGGAGACAAGGTGACAACACACTACAAAAACAAGGGGGAAAAACACACAAAAAGGAGGAGTGTATGTAATGGGGGCAACAACCGTTTCTCCTTGAGAAAGGGCTGCAGAGCCTGAAATGTGTAGGAGGAATTTGTCCTTGTATGTTAGTTTGTTTTTTGTTTTTTATCATGTGAACCATTAAACTTTTTTTTAATTTTTTCGTACCTGGTGAGTTGATTGGTGCTTTTTTCTTTGGATCCTGCTGTTCAACCAATTTTTTCATTTACATCATAGATATTTAATGCCTATTCCCCCATAAGGGGTCAGAAGTTCTTTCCTTAACAAGTGGGACAACATTTTAGTTCTTGTTTTTTTGTGATTTTCTTTTGTGCATTTTACTGAGCGGTTTAAAAAAAATTACCATTATAAAAAATGGTATAAAATCCATATCTTGAATGGTTTAAAATCACCCCTTGATTTACTGGATCCTAAATCCTGTCTTTACTCAAAGTTGGCAGCGTTTCGACTAAATCCTAAGGTTGGGCACATTTACTGGTGCTTTGATTCTAAAAAATAATTGTATTTTATTTTTGGTTTTAATGGAGCTCAATTAGTTTTGTTACGTAAAAAAGGGGGAAAAAATCAAACGAAGCAGAAATTGAAAAAAATGTTATTTACAATTTTAACTTTTGTGTAAAAGTTTGCAAGTTTTCTGTTCACTGACCTGACGTTTACCCAGTTTGTTAAATAAACATCTGTGAACCTGTCCATCCTAATACTTTTGATTTAGTTACTTTCTGCACCAGTTTTGCAGCTAGAATACTATGGGGTAAATCAACAAATCTCCGTTAATGAATTAGCGAGATGTTAACTTCAGTTAAAATCTCGTTAAGTGCTAACAGGGATCTACAAAGCTCAGTCAGCGCTAAGTGCTGCTTTCAGCCAGAACAAGCTCTTGCATTACTATAACGGACATTAGTGCTAATGGTATGTATGAGAGGTGTTCCCTGTAACAATGCATATCCAAAGACATCTGTTGACCTCGGTTATACTTAACACAGTGATTTAACGTTATGTTACGTTATGCATTGTACAATAAAGTATTTAAGATACCAATAATTGTGTTGTAAATTATTCATAAATACGAAAAAATTGGGAGCCACACTTGCATCACGTTATAAGCGGATTCGCATTGTAACGGATCGCGTTATAACGGGGTTGAGCTGTATTTAAGTCATTGCTAATGTTGCCATTACTCACATCTAAACCCTTCAGATAACTTCATGGTTTGTGTAACATCATGTTATAACAACTTTAAAGAGACATCTCCCTATTTGTACAGGCAGGTTTTCCTTATTCCAACATCATCTAGAAGCTTTTACAAATGCACACAGAATATAGTATTCAGTCAAAATCGTAACAATATTAGTTGCATCAAACCACCTCAATGTGGAAGTCCTGCAGGCTGGAAGTCTTGCGGATTGTCCAAATCCTTTCCAACAGTTGTTGCAAACAATAGTCCCCCTTGGTGCTGGTTGTCAATTTTAAGTGTACAATGCACTATGTAAAAAAACAAAAAAAAAAAAACTGTGTATTATATCAAATAGTGATGATGTGATAATAAATTTACTTCAACATTCATTCATTGCAAACAGTGCTTCTGTCTCCAAGCATTGATCATAACTAAACCATCGTGTACATGAAAATAATGTGATATAGTAACCAGCAGTTGTCAATCACACATATCTGCGGTGCCCCAATAATTAGACAAAACAATGTCAGACAGGAGCCACAACTGGAGCTGAAGCATAAGGCAGAAAAGGAGCCATAACTGGAGCTTAAGCGAGAGTAGCAACAGGAGTCACAAATGGAGCATGAGCAGCAACGGTCTGCAACTGGAGCCACAGCTAGATGTTCCACCTCTGTCAAATTTAAAATAAAGAACACCTCTTGCTCTCCCTGAGATGTGCAGTATCCTGTTGGGAAACGTTTCGCTCTGTGGCTTGCACTGGGAGTTGTTGAGATGGGCCTATACATACAGAAGACAAAAAGATATGAGTACAAAACTGTGCCAGAATACATTTACAAATAAGGACTATATTTATAGTAAGAACAGCATGGCCTATGTAACACACTTCTCCCTCCCCCCCCCTCCAATCGCAGATAGGGAAATCTACACGCATTACCAGGTGTGGTGCAACAATACCTGTCAGGCTCACAGGAGGCCTGAGCCCCCGCTGATGGGAACCTGGGGTGTATCCTGGAACATACTTAAAGCACCTCCACCTGTGCAGGATCCTACAGTATAGAATAACCCCTGACACAGGACCCACATATAGTAACCACATACACCAGAGTATATTTATAACAGTTTACTATATGCAGCAGAATAACATATCACAATATAACATCAACAGCTTCAATGTCACCCTGTAACACTGGCCTCATGGGGCCGTAACCCCACATCATATACCCAAGTGGCCCAAGAGTCCCACAACCCCACCCAAGTGTGAGACAGCGCTGCCCACTAGATGAGGTGTATTGTTGGTGCATTTGGTGTATACCTGCCCGGGCTCCTGCACCCGGGTATAGCAGAACAACAGCCAGGGGATCCACCTGCGTCCAGCGCTGAAGCCTCAGCGATGGCGTCCTCAACCTGGTGGGATAGTCTCCCTCTGAGCAATCTCACCATACAGATAGTCTCTATCTTTAGTGAGGTAGGTCTGGTCCCAGACCACACGTGTCAGGGTCTTGCAGCACTGCAGCTGTGTCCCTGAACTTATACACCACTATAGGGCAGGGTCTCTAACTGAAGGGGCCTTCCCTACAGCACAATAACACAATAATATCGGCGCCTGTTAGAAATACTCAAATCACCTAATGTGATCACTGACCAAATGACAGTCCAGCCCTTAGATTCCAGACATGGTCACAGAAGTCTTGATAGATGTCTCATGATATGTGGGTAAGCAAAAAAGAGAATATCATAGTGCAACACTGATTAAATAAATAAACCAAAAAATACACAAAACAATAACATAAAACACAGAATAGCTAAACATATACTGGTGACATTTAATGAAAATACACAAAATCATTCAAACATATTATAGAATAAACTCAAGCTACTGGTGAACTCTTCCGGGGGATCAAAACAGGAATCCTACTCACAACAATGCGGAAGATATCCAGCATCCAGCAGCATCAGCTGCAGAAAACCTCCGTGGTAGAGTGCAGGAGAGGGACTGCGCAAGTCTCTTCAGACTTCAGACACCGCTTCCACGTGTCCTGCTCGTACAATCACAAACCCGCTGTGAACTACGCAGTCGGATGACGTGGTTTGCGCATGCGTCGTGGTTGCAAGTCCCAGAGATGGACTGTGCATAAAGCGCAAGCCACAGAAGTCTCCAAAATCTCTCTAAACAGTACAATTGTACCGCAGATGATATTAAGAGAGTCCACACCAGTGCCAGTGATGTAAAATTGTGTAAAACACCACCCTATGCGTTAATGGACACTCGGTCACTTCTTCAGGGATAATGGGTAATTGGAGTGTACACACATATATATACTCATACAGATTAACAATTAATCAATTAAAACAATTACCAGTGATTAAATAATAACCAGCAAAGACTATTCTGCATTAAAACAAACATACAAAACTCATACATATAAATGTCTATGTTGTTTATATGAAGGCAAGTAGGTTGGCCTAAGCTTCTGGCGCGAGAGGGAGCAGCATCGGGAGACAGGTGTCCCAGCGAGGCCGGCGGCAACTGCTATGACCAGCCGCCAGACCCCCCCACAGCCGCGGGACAACCCTGTACCGCCCCCCCTCCACAGCATCGCCACCACTACGCCCCCCCCCCTTCCTGCAGCCACCAGCCTGACCGGATGAGATCATCCCCAAGATTATTAACTTGATGATAATCTGAGAGGAGTGAAACCCAAGAACACCCGGGGGGGAGACGGGAATCCATCCCTTCCCTAGCCCAGCTGAGTCCTGAGTGGTTCCATGCTGCTAGCTGTTGTGGAAACATGTCCATAACATGTCATGCCTAATATTTATATTTTAAATGTACGTGCAATAGTCACCTGCTGAATGAATCTAATACAATTTTTTATATACCACACTATGAGGTCTTGCGCTGTTCTCTCATTTTGTTTTTTGTTTTAGTATTGGTTGCGGAGCCATCCCATTAGAACAGCTGCAGTTACCTCATCTATTTACACACGTGAACGGAACAGGTTTCATTAACAAACTCAGTTTTGTTTCTATCACAGCACTATATATTGGTTAAGATAGCCACTTTATTGTTGTTTAAACTGATCAAAATATATTCACCTTTATTTAATGCTATTGGTATATTTTTTCAATATATCACCAAATCACTGAGCTCAGTTATTCACTTTTTTTCATCTTCCATTGTCTCCATTGCGTCACATAGTTAGCAGCCCCAGTGGCTGCTGGGTGTTGTAGTTCCCCATAGAGCCTTCTATCATTGGGCCCATGTGCGCGATCTACACTGAGCATGTGCGAGCTTGTAATGGGCGCCGCTGCTCTTCTCTGTGCATGTGTAACCTTAGGCTGCGAACCCGCTGCGGCCGGCGGGGCACGCGGCCACAGACCATCAGACCCTTGTCCAAATGGTCCCTGTCTCCGCTGCCTCCTTCCGACAGGGCTGACTACGTACTGTGACGCGTCAGCCGGCCGATGCTGCAAGATCCTACAGATTTTCGGTGCTGACGCGTCATGTGGTACGCGAGTCAGCCAATGGGGAGGAGGGGAGGGAAGGAGCTAGATGGGAGGCGCCCTGGGCGGGGAGCAGGGAAGGAGCTGCAGGTTAAAGTATGTGTGTATGTATGTATGTGTATGTATGTGTGTATGTATGTGTGTGTATGTGTATATGTATATATGTGTGTATGTGTGTGGGGGGTGGGAAGGCACCACGATCAGATCCCGCCCCCTCCCTCCCACTCACACCCCCCTCCCGCTCCGGCTCCCGCTCCCTACAGACCGCATATCGCTGTCTGTGTCTGTCAGCGCCCCGCCTGTCTGCCGTACGGGCGCGCTGACTGAGGGAGCGGGGCCTTAGCCTTTGGAGGTCCCTGCCTTACGGATAGCCACCTCTGCCATATCTGCCTCTCTGTAATGGCCGCCGCGTCTGATCCTGCTTGAGCCTATCGCCAATCGCAACACGGCCGCCGGACACCTTCTGCGCAGGCGCGTACATGAAAAACATGGTGGTGCCCTGTAACTGAGGCCGCGGGAGCCCCCAGCAATGCGATTGCCCATGCAGCTCCCCGGCACAACACACAGCTGGTAAGGGGGCACCAGGGGAACCGGCTACACCTATAAGACTGTTGATGTGGCTGTTGACTCTTGATGTGTGGATGTTATTTCAAATCCCATTTTTCTCTGAGGTGGATATGCAATAACATATCTACCAAATAACTTGGCATTGTTTCCAACTATGCCATTTATGAGCAGATCAAGCTGCTAAGCAGTGAACCTGACCATCATAATCCTGCCTGCCTGCCTGGCTGGATAGAAGGGCCACTATCTGCTGGTTGGGAAATGTTGCTTACCTAGCCTACCGTATGTATGAAATGGGAGTAATAGTCATTATTACACTTCAATTTATACAATATTTGAGCTTGTTCATGATTTAGTACACATGCGCGTTAAATTAGCACAACGTGCCTTGCGACAATATATTCCTGTTGCATGGGTTGTATTAGAGGCTGAAGAGCATGTGCTTCTGTATCGAGAATGAGAGAAATTACATTGTGCATGTGTAGAACTGTTTTTAACATGCACACACCTTAATGTTAAGCCTCTGCTAATAAGGACTAACTATTTAGGTACTGCAACATGATATTAGTGCCCTGACAAGTGAGCTTCTACCCCTATGATAGGTAACCCGTAATGTCTGCTGAGAAAAGAAAAACATTATTATTTCAATGCTGTTTTAGTGAGTGGCACCATTTGTGATAATGATGTCTAAATGTGTTTATGGATCAATAAGGATTTTTAGTTTTCTCAATTTACTTTGCTAAGTAGTTAATGTAGAATAAATTCTACTTATGATAATGATATTTTTTCTGGTTCTCTTCCAAATCAGTGAGACATTATTGCATCCAAACAACATCTGTCTAGTGGTTAGAAATGCCAATTAGAAATTGCACCACTGAGTTTAAAAGCTGAAATTGATAAACAAATTGAGTGATGAGGCCACTATCTAACTTCACATCATTGCCTAAAAAGATTAGAGGAGATTTTAAGTGATTAGCTAACCAATAGACATTTTCAGTACCAAAATCTGTGGCTTGATTAAGATCATTTGTAAACATGGTGACTTTGGAGGGGTTTGATATTCCTTAGTTGCTCCCATTTGTGTGATATCAATAAGAGTTTGTATAGACAAAGCCCCGTTCTCCTCCCTGTCTCACTTAGGCCTCGCTCACACAGCGTGCTACACGACGTGCGCACGCGTTCGGCACTGATTCCTGGCGGCCAATGGTAGTGTTCAGTATTGAAACTACCATTGGCTGCAAAGTACGGCTTCGGCGTTGCTGCAGACGCGGGAGTCTTTTGAAACTGTGATCTCCGGCTGCAGCAGTGTGAAGTCAATTTCAGCAGCCAATCAATGCTGTAAACATTGATAGACCCAACCCACGTCTTGGTAAATATTTCATTTTTCTACTTGTATTTGTATTGTAGACTTGTATTTCAGCTTGTGACAAACGTTATGAAGAACTCATCTTCATCCACTAACAAGTTATCATAACGTGCAATTATTCTGCGGTGGCTGGAAATCTGCACTACACATAATTAAAATTGCTACCATTACTCTTTCACTGTGATGTTAACTGGATTTGATGGGCTGCTGCTTTATCATGGAGTCTCTGGGCAGAGGTAAACTAGATTGACTTATTACCCAGGGTTTGTAAGGAAGAGATTCATGTGACGGTTAATCCCACAGGACAGCCCAATATAGAACATAGATTGTTAATCAGTTAAAGCAGCACATAACACGATAGGGGTTAAAATCGGATACATTCCTCCCTGTCAGGGGTGCCTGCAATGTATTGGGCAGCAAATGATCCTACAACCTTTCTGAAAAACCTTCTGGTAACACAACCTCTCATCTCCTTGCTATGCTAAAATCATACTATTATGATGTCGCCCTGTGTCGGATCATTCCGTCTGCTGGGGATGATCACACATCGCCCAGTAGACGGAGGCGCACACTTGTGCACGCTGCGTCGCGAAGTCTACAATGTAAATGTAATTGTAAGTGTAAATGTACACATGTAAGGCAACATTTTCTCCCACATTTCTGATTACCTTGATCATTATGTTTCCTAATTTCCCCATGAGTCGGTGATCTTAACTTACTGGGTGCCAATGTATTGTCTTTAGCCACTTGCAAACATAATATTCCACTCAATTTTGGGTGTAGCTAGAATCTCCTAATTGAATAATTGAACATTATGGATTATATAAGGTATGAGGATAGACTCATTCCTTAACCTCTGATAAAGTCACCGATATACTCACGATGAAACGCATAAGGGCGCTATCTACAAGCACAAGGTGTTTAGCTCATTGAGCTGGACTGGAACGGAGCTGTGGTGCTGCAGAACGAAAGGAGCGAGAGCTGTCTTTGCCGGGGGGGGGGCGCTGAAGTGGACGCACATCACGACGGAGACACCCGGCGGCACAGAGAAAAATTTACACGCGGCAACCACGAGACTACTGTTCCTGATTAATAGCATGACCATTGGTGTTCTTGTTCGATGCTCATGTCCTATCTCATTGCTGTGAGTTTTTGATTTTAGCTCGTGTTATTTTACACTATGGAGCCCGCGCTGTCCCCTTTCGTTTTATACATATATATATATGTATATATATATATATATATATATATATATATATATATATGTATAAAACGAAAGGGGACAGCGCGGGCTCCATAGTGTAAAATATATATATATACATAGTTAAGTTATGGTGGGTAAAAAAAGTGACAAAAACCCTCCACAGCAAAGCAAATAGCAAATGTAAATATTACTGTATGCTCATTTGCATGTCTTAGCAGGTCTGCAACCCCGCCTTTCACCATTATCGCTCAGCACACAGCACTTCCACTGCAGCAAGGGATTCTGGGAAACCCATCCTGCTTCATTTTTGCATAGCCAAATGCTCAGTGCCTTTACATGTTGTGCCCTTCATCAGTGTCCTGTCATGTTGCCTTTTGCATAGCCAGTTAAGGCACTGAGTTTGAAGTAGGAGAGCTTGGTTCAAACCCTGGTGTCAGCTCTTTGTGACCGTGGACAAGTCACGTCATTTCCCTGTGCAACAAAAAAATAGATGATAAGCTCTATGGGACATTGTGCTTGCAAAAGTTCTATCTATGTACAGCGCTGCATATACTGTCAGTGTTATACAAGAATAAAAAACAATTATAAAGAGTTGGTTTTAGTGTTTCCTTTAAGTACTTAAATACTACTGTAGCACAAACAAAGGCTCCAGATTACTTGATGTTTCGTGAAATTCTCATTTTCTCCATAATCCAGAAGCCCATTGCAAGGGACTTTAGGCAAAACCAGGATTTTGTTTTTAGAAAACGGAAACACATGACTTCTAAAAAGCTTTAAACACTGTTTTACTCTATTGCACAATATGTACCTATCAGAAGAGGAGACTTTTTAAATAATTTCTTTAACCTCCTTAGTGTTAATGTTAACACCAACACAATTCAGAAAACGTACCCTCACTGATTTCTCAAATAATCAACATAGCATTTGCAAAATACTGTGCGATGACAAAAGTCATTTCAGTTTTCATAGACAAAGCCATTATTGTGACCACTTAGGAAAATACCTTCAGCGCAATTTAAATAAATGAAATTTCAATAAGTGAGTGAGTGAGACATGCGACAAACAGAAAAGCAACCTCAACAACATTCCCTTGGTTAATGCACGTACAAAGCGACATGACACCTGATGCACACAACAAACATTTTTTAGAAACATTTTAAACACTAGAAAAAGCCTCAGGAAAAATGGATCAAACATTCTTTAAGCAAAAGCAATTTTTTAAAATGATAAATTGCAAACAGGTCATTCATATTTGAATAATACTAACTCAAGGAATCAAACCATACAGTTATTGGTATTTACTGCTGTGGAGTTCTCACGTTAGGATTTTTGACAGGTTGGGGGAAAATGGGCATTAATGGATTATTTATTTATGAATAATTTAACTTACCAGTAATAGAACTAAAGATTTATTATTTTAGATTTTGCATTTGTACACTTGGAATTTCTTGCTCTTTCTTATTTCAGTACTATTCTCAGCTGAGAAGCTAACGTGTTAATTTCTTAAGATTAGTGAGTTTTATTTTTCAATAACATTGTGTTTTCAGATTTCCTTTTGATACTTGGCTACAACTGCATTATATCCCTTCATTAGCAATCATAAAATGCTGTAAGTCATACTGATTTTCCTATTATTTTTAACTATAAAAGCCATATACTGGAAACATAGGACACATTAATAAATATATTTAAAATCAGCTTAAGCCTATTATTTGCTTATTGTGTAATATATCGCCATTTAACTTCTATGGCCACCATTTGATATAAGATTTCAACAGAAGATTTAAAAAGAACTTAGGAACTGGAATTGCATGGACGTTAACATTATTGTTTAAGATTGCGTAACACCATAAGTGCTCAGAGACAAAGTACAAATGGCTGTATTTACTAAGCGGTGCTTCTCTATAAGACACATTCCATTGACAGAAGACACTCTTGCAGCCCATTCAAGTGAAAGCAAACCTCCATGGCAATTAGGACACAAAGGGGACATAACCTGTTGCGAGAGGCCTTGGCTAGTTTTTCTGTTATTGGAAAAGAAGGGTTAAAATTGGTGAATCCAGGAGGAGACATACTGTAGCTTGTGTGTGGGCCAGTAGCTTTATAGCCTTGTCAGTTACATCTTCTGACCTGCTCTTCCTGGTTGTGCAGATCATTTATATGCATATTTACACTATGTTATGGAGAAAAGATTCCATCTGCGCAGTGTACTAATCAGGTTTCCTCTCATCCTCTGTTGCAGTGGTTTCCAACCTTTTTTTGGTTTAGGAACCCTATAATAATATTGTAAAATTCTGAGGAACCCCATCCCTCTCTAATAGCGTACCTGAGATCAGATGCATTGTAAAGAACCCCACCCCTCTCTAATAGTGTGTCTGAGATCAGAGGCATTGTAAGAAATCCAAACCCTCTCTATTAGCGCATGTAAGATCAGATGCATTGTACTGTAAGAAACCTTAACTATCTCTAATAGTGTGTCTGAGATCAGATGCATTGTAAGGAACACAACCCTCTCTAATACCGTGTGTGGGAGCAAATGCATTGTAAGAAACCCCAACCCTCTCTAATAGTGTGTCTGAGATCAGATGCATTATAAGGAGCCCCAACCCTCTCTAATAGCGTATCTCGAAGGGCCAGCTTTCAGACTGAGAATGGTGAACTCCCCTGTCAGCTTAAAGAAAGGTCTCTGATATTTTTGCTGAAAAGCAGGGCTTCCCGAACAAAACGAAAAAGCTCAAGAGGTAAATTGAGGAATAAAGCAAGGCTAAGAATACGCTGGCTCATGCCCTGCAATCTTCCCACCATGACTGTGAAGCTCTAAGGACTAAAAAAGTTAATGCTTTGAAGGACTTACAGTACAGTATACAGTATATCATGCAGAATAATGTCAGCAGTGTTATGCCTGACAACAAAAGCCTGAAGAGGTAAATTGCTGAAATGGAATGTCAGCTCATGGAAAAGGTTTCCACCAAGGAATTTGAAAGGCTAGAAAAGGAAACACAAAAGGATCATGAGGCTCAATTAACCAATGAAGATGCCAGCTTAAAGAAGGTACAGTAGTTGTGAAAGCAGAGATATACAGTACAACAAAGATCTTGAGGCTGAACTTAAAAGTAAATTCAAGCTTTTTAGAGAGTGTGAAAAGCAATTCCATGTATTGCAGAAACATGCAGTTAACATGCAGAGAAATTTCAGAAATATGTATCTCTGTTTCCATGAGTAAAATTGAGATTGTATGTGAAGAGCTCTGTCAAATGGAACAGTCCACGAGTGATGCTGAAACTGTGACCTGTGATGCTCAGTAAGAATCTACATTCCTCAGGAATTACAATCTAGCGTAGAAGGGGGGGAAAATGGAGGAACCTTAAATTCGTTACAACCAAGTGGAAACCAATGTATCTTTGAATCAAAAGCAGATCGAGGCCAAAAAGATAAACTACTAGAAAATGCAAAATGATTTGCTGAAAGAATTGCAGTGTGCTTTCAATAAGATAATGCAGCTTAATGGCTTCATGGCTGGGAATGTTTCCAAAGACTTGCTTTCATGTGTGGAATTAAAAAAATAATCTTGCTACGTTCTTAAAGCAACTTAACAAAGTGCTGGACGAAAAAACACGATTTGCAGAAGGAAGTGGATTCCTTATCAGAACACAAATCTTTGCAAAGTGGTTGAATACTTGAAAAAACATGGGTACGACACTTAAAAAGAAATACATTTGTTAAAGAATGAGAGAACAATCTGCAACAATAGTAACCAACAAATTGCAAACTACGAGAGTTGTCTGAGTAAATTGAGAAGATGACTACAAGCTGAAGAAAAGTGCTTCGACCTGAAAAACGTGCATGATGAACTTCAGGAAACTTCAATTTACAACTGAAGGAATAATTTCAAAACAAAGCGAACTTGAAGGTCTATTCCGAGAAGTCGAGAAACTCAAGAGCATTATGTAAAGTGTAGAAGGAAAGCTATACACTAGAATTCAGGAACTTGGAGGTGATAAAAGATAGAGGAATGCCTTCGTGAGAGAGACAAACTGATCCAAACTAAGCAGATGTTGTTTCAGAAAATCTTCCAATCTGCTCTTTCAACAACAGAAAGAAAAAAAAAAGAATCTGAATAACCTGCGACTTGATACTTTACAAGAAGAATTCACAGATCTTACTAAGGAAAAGAATGAGGTGTAAAAGTCTATAGAAGTAGAGAAGGGACAATTGCAGGAGCTATTTAATGACACGCAGTCAGACTTTAGACACCATGTAAAGGGAAACGCTTGAGGTTACTAAAAAAATCCAAGCTCTTCAAGATGACTTCAAAGTAGCTGTCCAAGAATGAAAGGAGCTTCAGCACACATTAGAGGGCATAAAAGCAGAGCAAGACAATCTAAAGCAAGATTTAAATGAAACCCTTGAACTGTCGTTGAAACCCAAGATGAATTAAGGTCAACCCAGGCAGAGCTCAAACAGAAGCAGCTAGTCAATTACTTGAAAATACAGATTTCAGATTATGCTGGGAGCATTCTATTAAAAATAGCAGATCAAAAAACATTAAAGAAAGAAAAGAAATTGTGTTCTTTAATGGATGAGATCAAAAGAAAATGAAACAAACTTTGAAAAATTCATAGTGAAAGAGATGATCTTGAAATGACTTGACAGAATTAAATTTCTGAGAAGAAGCAACTTCAAGAACATGGTCAGCCCTGCAGAAAGGAAGGTGATCAAGAAAAGTTTGAAGAGGAAAGGTACTGAACCTTCCGATATATCGGTTTCTTCAAGTCCTCTATGGCAACCATTACTAATGGGATAGCTCCTCCTCCTCAGAGCTGAAAGGACAAGCATTTCTTGTGACCACTATATGAGGGGGCGTTAACCACCCTAGGTCAGTTAACTTCTGTCACAACTCTCTTAAAAATATAAGTAGACCCAAGAGACGGAAGTACCCTGCAATAGAGGACTTAAAGAAACTGTAATATTGGAAGGTACATGTCCCCTTTTCTTTTGCGTCCTCTTTGGCAGTTACTACTAATGGGATGTACCAGTGCAGTTATAAGACTGTTGGAATAGAGTACTTATTTTCACAGTTGAAACAACTGCTTAAAGTACCCCTCTGACTCCTGACGAAGCACACAGCAAAACGCGAAGAGTCACTGTAAGTATCATCATTTGGAGATATTGATGTCACCACTTGAGTCATGAGGTGTGGACATCAAGTCGTCCAAGGGAGCTGACAGTGCACCAGTTCCCGTGCGAGTGCTGGTCAGACCTGCTGACCGTGAGACTCTAACGTACCTCCGTGACAACATCTTGCTGTTCTTTTCTGCCTTTTGAAATGGGTTTCCATGTGTGTTCATTTGGCTGTCACTTACCTGATGTGAATACATTGTTGTTACCATCTGCACCATCCTGCTTTTCTCTTTCTTTACATGGGATACATATTGCATCTCGTCCGCCGCAACACCTGAGTACTTCATTGTTGGGCTAAAGAAAATACTTTAGAATCCGTTTTGGGATTCAATGCCTGATTTATATCTTCACTTTATGAGTATGTATTTCGTGAGAGCTGCCTTTATACTTCATCACTATACTTTGCAATGTTGCATATATTTCTTTTGTATCTATTTTTTGATAAAGATATGTGACAAGGCATCATCCTTGTCTGTGCTCTGAAACTTTTAGCTGCAAAAGAACCAGTGAAGGCTACTGTAGTTGTTTAGGATTTCTTTAGATTTATTCTCTGTACAGGGTTCTGTCTTTAACAGGAAATTAGGGTGTTGGCCCTTTAAAGTTAACAGACACAACAAACAAAAAATCCTACCTAACACTGGAACTCTGGAAAGATAAAGAACTGTGCAAATAAAACATTCAAAACAGTGGATAAAGTACCTAGAATAATAACATAAATAACACTGGAACTCTAACTGACAGTTAACACCGGCCTGGTGTCAGAAAGCCTAGCACCCCAGTTTCTCTATGTTGGAGCTGGGGTCACACAACATAAAGTGGACTTGCAATACAAATGTCCCAGTTTGCTGGAATTCAGTTTTCAGGCTTCTTCCTAGTCTGCAACATCTGCTTAGTGGTTGTTTCACCAAGAACAGTGAAATATGTTAACATGGTCTTCCTTCACATGGATATTGTCAAACAGGGTTTTTTGTTCCTAAACCTGGGAGCTGAAGGAAACACTTCTCCTCCACACCAGCCTCTCTGAAGCACTGATCCCACTGAATGTTTAAAAGTACTTGATTGCACAACCTTGCTTGCCACCCGGTCAGCTTAGACATCTGACCTGAATGACCAAAATCTGATCTGGACTTCTTATCTTTAGTCCCAGGTGATGTCCTTCCATCTGGATATAGATGTAAGGAAATATATAGATATAAGGAAATTAGGGAGGAGAGAAAGGAAAGGTAGGACCCCTGCTCAGCATTTTAGTGATACAGATGCAGCGGCCATTATATGACCATTTCTCGTACCAGCATCTGTGAAGTCTACTATATTCCACGCGGAATTCACTCAATCATCTTCCCATGAAGGCTGCCAATCACACCTTTGTTTACCGTAGCTGTTTACCTGGATTCTGATTTGTGTGGTTGAGGTTCTGCACGTATCCGCCAGATGCAAAAGTGAATCTCTTTGCATAGACTATACATTGGGTTGTCAATGTGCAGGTGTTTAAAAAAGAGATAAAAACAGTGTCCATTACAGTGATCCATTGTTAATTGACCTTGGTCGCTATCAAGACGTTATCAAATTTAGGCGTTTCACATTGAAATATCAAAACAGAATGTTGTGGACATTATTTTACATTGCTATGCAATTGCTGAATGGACATACACTGAAGAGTGCATCTTTTCAAGCCTTTATAACAGACCAGACTGCAGTTATTAAATATGCATATTTTCTGTAATTAATGCTGGAACAGACAAGAAGGCAACTTTTAGGAGAGATATATGGCTATATCATTCACAAATTTGATTTCTTCAAATTTTCACCGAACCATCGTGGGTGGAAGAATTCGATAAGGCAAACTAGGCAGATGGGTAGAAAAACCGGTCCGTGAAGTCCAAGAGCGGAGCACAGCTGCAGTGAAGAAAAGGGGGCTACAAACCAGCAGAAACCGTTAAAAAGCCTTTATTTCATGTAGTGAGGGGTCGGAAGCTACTCTGACGCATTTCGGGAAGAATCCCTTTGTCAAAGAGTAAGTTCGTATCTGCAAGCACTGCCTCCTATGTACCCATTGCCCCGCCCCCAACCGTGACATCACTGAAGGGAGTTTTGGCGCGAAAACCTCCGCGATCAATCTCATAGGTAGAGACCATCAGCCAGTAATATCCCTGGCAGAGAAATTGTCTCTCAAGTGAATGGTGGTTGCGGGGGAATGAGAAACAAACGGACAGTGTGAAAAAACAGACAGAGTAAACAAAGCGACATAAAGTTAAAAACAAAGTGACATAGTATAAAAAACAATGTTGCCAAAAGGCAAATGTAGATAAAAACATGAACAAGAAACATAATGTAGCAGGGAAAGAAACATTTGTGACTAATCAATGAAACTCTATAAAATGACAATTTCAGCTGTAGATTAATGAATGGGAAGACAAATTAGAAGGCTAGGTAAATCAGGCAGATAGTATACTGTCCAATAAGAAGCAGTTATATAAACATATCATTATAATATATTATAATCGGTAGTCCAAACCACTTAGTAATAGAGGGGATAATGGAGTAATGAAGCAAAAATCTCCAAGTATCATAGGATACAATTATTAAAAGAATACAGATATTAAAGAATGTTCAGTCGCGAATAATTCATCATAGGTTTTAACAGAGTATTATATATACAATAAATCAAAATAGTTATTTTTAATCAAAAATGGATGTTCTAGTCTACAGGAAACCTGAGGTAGATGGGTAGCCCGAACAGGTGATTAAAATAATGAAGGCGATTCCGGCACCCCATATCTGGGCATGTAACTCGGGAAGCAGGGGGTCCACGAGGCTGAAATCAATGCGGTTCATCTCAGAAGACCCCCTGCTCCCTCACACTATTAATAAAAATTACATTAAAGCAGCTTCATTACCATAGCGGATAGCCACTACGGTAATGAATTATTTTATAATGTTATTGGTGTTTTGAAACTAGTGTACATGAGCAGGGGGTCTCCTGAGCTGAACCGCATTGGGTTCAGCCTCGGGGACCCCCTACTTCATGAGATATAGGCCCCTGTATGGGGTGCCAGTATCCCCCCGCAGTATTTCAATCCCACGGACACGTGACGAGGAAGATTTAAAAGCACAGGCATACTGGCACCCCATAACGGGGCCTGATTCTCATGAAGTAGGGGGTCCCCGAGGCTGAGACCATTGCGGTTCAGCTCAGGAGTCCCCCTGCTCATGTACACTGTTATTAAAATCAATATTTTTACTGTAAACTCGCCTGTAAGAGCCGTGCATTGAGACGCAGCGTCTCTATGCAGCTCTTACAGGCTGCTTTTCTTTCTATCAGCTATCGTGCTATAGAATTTATAGCACAACAGCAATGATACTAAAAACAGCTCACACAATAGTGCATTTTTTTTCTCGAACTTTAAAAAATGGCCTTCACTTCTTAGTGAATCCCGCTTTTGGCTTAATTTCTTATAGCACGATAAAAAAAATGCATAGTCGCACTCAAAAGCACTGATTTCATCACTGCTTTGTGAATAGCCCCCTAAGTCACCAATACTTTTCACAATAACACTTGAAGAATTATCACTTTCATAATCTTTCCAGTGTCATCGTGGTTCCTTTCATCCTCTTCTCGGTCTGTGTTATAGTATATTATATAAGGCAAGAATCCCTCTCTCCAAAAGAAGGAAATTTGCGTGTGGAGTAGATACAGGATGAGCAAACAATATAACTTTCAGCTTTTTCTCATTAGTGGTATAGCTAGGGTCTGCACAGGCGAGGCACAATAAAAAAAAAAAATCAAGCCCATCCTGCTACTTGCATAGTTCTCCACTCCATGCTGCTCACAGCAGCAATAGACGCAATTGCGATGTCCATGAGGGGTGCAATGGTACAATGAATTCTGGAACAGAACATTCACTAACTCTTTTTTTTCCCAAGTACGGAAAAAGTCATACCTCCGAATTAATTGCAGCAGTGTGAATCTCAGATTCGGGATCTGGTGTGACCTCTTCTTATCACTCCCTAAAGTTTTAACTATGTCCATGTATCTTGGGGTTTTTTTTCTGGAAGATTACATGCTCCGCTTAATTGGCAGTTGCATAGTTAAAGATTCACAGACTGAGAAGGCACACCTTTGATAAAAATGTCTATACAGGGAATGGTGGTAAGAAGCTGTGCTGTGAACATGAATTATTTTTAGACTCGGATGCCTCCAATACAAATGCATACTCTAAAATGATTCCGGACCCGTATTGCAATTTAAATTAAAAAATGCAATCCCACATACAGTAGTTGGTTAGTTGAATTTCTTAGGGGCTTCTGAATTGAGGAGTGTTTGTCAATCAAGTGTTTTCTTTACCCTTAACCCACCCTGTCCTTATGCGACAGCCAAAAGAAATAAGGGGAGCAGTGAAGGAGGATCTTTGGCTGCACAAGCACTTGCTGGTCACACAGTGACATCACACAATAGGCAGCAGTCAGAGGAAATCAAAACCAACTCAAGTCTAACTTTAAAAAAAATCAAATCCATATCAGTGTAAGATTTTGGTAAAAAAAAAATGTATAGGTTACCCAGATGAGACCATCTAAACATGTCACTGAAATTAGTCTACTTTGGTCCTAGGATGGATTGCCACTCTAAGAATAAATATATTTATTATAGTCCTTAATCAATGGAATGAAATAAAATGTTGTATGTGTGTAGTTTAAATCAAATGTACTCCTGATTTTAAATTATACAAATAAAAGAACAAATAAAATTGATCATAAATCAAACGCCACAATTATTTAAATTTGCAGATATTGTTGCTTCTAAATACCATTTTGCTAAAGTTTGATTTCCTTTCTATACCGTTGTAGCCAGGTCACCTGATGGCTATTTTTCTGCCCTTGGGCTGGCAGCAAACCCTGGTACAATCAGGTTGCCAGTAGTTGATATGGGGTTTTCCCCCTCCGAGGAGCTGCATTTGAGTGATAGCGGGAGGTGGTGACATCAGGCCTGGGTATGACCAATCATGAGCCAGACCTGGTGCCCTCCTCCTGGCTGTACTTAAGGGCAGTACCTCCTCAAATTCGGTAGTGTCCCCCTCTGAGGAAGGCAAGTCACACAGTGGACACGCTGAGATTGGGCCTTCTCCAGTCCTCTTCCCCTTGGGGGAGAGTGAGTGTAGACCATTTATCTGTCTCTGCTAGGGAGGTGGGGAAGAGCTAGGACGGCTGCGGGTGCCCTTGGCCTGTAGTGGTGGTCCAGGGATCATTCTTCAGTGAGAGCTGCGAGTACTGCATCGGGCAGAAGCCTGCCATGTAACTGTGCTGTACAGAGTGAATAAACCGTTCCTGTTGTTATATACCTCCTGCATGGTGTGTGATCTTACTGGGGGGGAGAGGTAATAAGTTCTACCGTGGGAGATCACCTTCAGTTCCTGTTGCCTACAGCAGATGGAGGCGCTGCACTGCTAAAGAGATATGTAGTGTATGAACCCCAGAAGCCTGATCCTGTTTCCCCACTACCATCGGCGGATGACTCAGCCCTCCTGTTACCAGCAGGTTTATGCACCATACACCATAGTAATGGACAAATCTCCCACCGGGTGGGGGAAACACAGTTACACCGTCATATGGTAAATTGAAGTAGAAAAGATTAAGTATATTTTTGACATATTGCAAACTTATGTTCCTGGTCTTTATTCCTTTAATAATTGATGTTCAGGAAACCCAATAGCAGTACTTTGAGTACTAAGTAACAAAACAAAGCACAGTTCCTGGCTGTTCATTCTCCTCTTATTGGTTATGCTATCCACAGATTAACTGCCATATGACTTCCAGCACTATTCGATTGTTTGAAATAAGTCAAAGCTTAACTGTGGCTAATATTATAGCATTACTGGTAAATGGATGGAGTGATCTTTGCTTAATTAGCCTGAACATCATCAATCTAAGCCACTTAAAATCTACAAAAAGGAAACAGATATCTCCATTTAAAACCAGCAGTAAATCAAAACCAATCATCAGGGAGTTCCTAAAAAGGCACTTTACATGATTTCAACTAAAAATGTCTGCAACTCTAAAATAAACTGCTGTATAATGGATCTGGCATTCACAATGTTATTCAAGTCACTTGTAAAATATGTTTACATTAACAACAGGGTCATGAAATATTTTAAAGAATTGTTTTGTATATGCGTGCCTACCGTGTGGTTGGCTGCAATACATGGCAACTGAGGAAAAGTACCAAATAAAATGTTATTTTGGTAGTTCATTGATGAACAGCAGTGGGTAATATTTTGTCAGTATTATAGCTACTGAAAGTACCAGAGAACATAAGTGAAGATTAGCACCTTCCCTTAGAGCTGGGAGAAATGTGCATTAGGGCGTAATATTCTGCTACTGACATTTTTAAACAATGGGATAGTAAATATTCCAATTTTATTACACCCGATTGCTCGAACTGTCTTAATGCAGTGCAGGGTGTGGCATCCTCATGTTCTCTGGTTCTGCTGAAGCTGGGAGTGGCATTCCCTAGGTAGTGTCTGCACCTGCCAGGGCTCGGACTTGCTGTGACAATTTGGAAGTATTTTATTTTAGTCTTCCATTGAAATAATTTAAAATACGCTGTTTTAAATATTCATCATAGTAAACCATTCTTCATTTGACATTATCAGATCATAAATCATAATAATAGCATTACATCAGATGCTGTGTAACATCAAAGTGTAACATTTAAGTGTGTAGCAGAGTTAATCTTGGAGTTATAATCCGTGGATGTTTACTTTCTATATCTTTAATCATGGATGCATTCTGAATATCTGGACTAACACTCTGACTTATTTCTTCAAACTGGTGTGTGTGAACTGAATTCTACTATCAATTGCAAAAAAACAAAGAGAGGGATAGGGAGTGATCAACTAAGGGCCATACTAATTTAATGGAAATTCGGTAATTATCAAATGGGTGCAAAACTGTGAACTGAAGTGAATCAGGAAAAGTGGCGAGCACACAAGGAAGTGCACTCAAAGTAGAATTCACTTAGAAGCACACCACATACATATAAAATATAACCTTTATTGACATTACATAAAATATATATTACCGATAATGTAGGTGTAACCAAGATTAAAATAAATTTGACGACTGTTTGTCATCTGATCTAGATATTTAGCCACTGAATAGCACGTAAAGCTAATAATCTAGGAGATACAAGGCAGATACAGCAGTGGTATAGGTAAACCACCTAGGACTAAAAACCTAGTTTGCACCTAAAAATCCCATATAATGATAGTACCAGGTAGGTGCATAAAGTTACAATCATAGGTAGGGAGCTCCCTTAATAAACAAATAGGGTATGGAAAGTCCTAATAACAGAACACTGCTCCTAATATGATGGTGATACTAGGTCAGATACACATAGTGATTATCATAGATGTAGTGTGATCCAGATAAAGACTATGGGTGTATACAGCAGAAAAGGTGAACTCCCTAAATGATGAGGTTCAAATGTGGAAAAGCCTAATGTCCTGACCCCACACTGCACCAGAGTCACACAGATATCACCACAGATGTAATGAGCCTTAGGCACCACACATATATACACAGGCACAGCAAATTAGTGCCAGTATGTGAAACCCACAATCAAACTATGAAGATGTAACTGTTGGTCAGCTGTAGATTCGTCAATATTAAAATAAAAGACTTCCAAGTAGGAGTCTTACAACATCACTACGTGCCCTACGTGCCCTACGCACGTTTCCCTCCAGCTATGGAGCTTCCTCTGGGACATTTTTGCAAACGAAGAAAGGCGAAGCATTTTATAGGGGCTGATTGCAATGACAAGCCAATCGCAGCTCCGCGCATGCGCAGATCAATAAGTAAGGAGTTGTAAAAAGTTTACCCTGCGCATGCGCATATGTCGCTATATTGCGGTAGAAATCTTACTTGTGAATTGATCAAAACAAACACCCCAAGAGTCGGGAGTCATCGGACAGATGATATCCAATCGCATAACTCACACAGACTCACCTAATGCACAATGTTAATCACTTCTAGACATCGCTATTACAACCAGTGCGCATGCGTGATGACTCTGTCACTACTGCTCTACTAGAGACGTAGTGCGCATGCGTCGCCTGATGCAACAGAAATTGATGCCGAGTGGAGAGTGATTCTCCTCCATTGACCGAACATTGACTGAGTTGCCTCTGAAAATCATTGCGCATGCGTGCCGACATAGTAATACTTCGGATCAATTGGTCACAGCACGCATGCGTGTACTGATAGCTGAAAATGCAGTTTGGCTGTATAGGGGGGGGGGGGGGAGGAAAATGTAATGTACCATAATGGTACAGGGCTTAGGAGCATACATAGTTCCTCCATACCACCACTGTTTAACCTGCATCTCAGCCAAAGATAATGCATAATAAATAAACAGCTACAAGTATACTATAGAGGCTGGGGCAGCAGTAAGTTGATGCTTTGCTTGCTCCTTCTTCTTATTTGCAAAAACGTAATGATGTCAATACAAAATAAATGTGTAACAATCAAATGATGCATGTATGAAATAAATCCGATAGACATCATCATAGCAATATAACATGCATCATGTAGTTACACTGAAACAGAATCTCAACATAAGCATTACCTAATGGCAATATAGTCACTAATATTGATATAATAATTGTAGATATAATTGAAACATTATTAATAAATAAATACCAAGTGCGGGGAATAAGCTTAAAATGAGAACAACATCCAGAAGGGGATACATATAAATACTGAATTAAACTATATATTGCAGAAACAACAGCAAAAACAGAAATTGAAGAGACACTAGCCAAACAGTGATGATGAATTGATTCAAATAAAAGGAGTGAAGGTGAAACCTTCATTAAGCCCATTCAGGCTGCGTGTGTTAAGTTTGTAAATCCATTCCGCATCTGATCAATGTTGCCACCTCGAGCAGGGCATCTAAGATGGTATATACCCATAAACGTAAGGCACTTCACATCACCACTGTGAAACTGAGTAACGTGCCTGGCAACTGGAGTATCATTAGCATGTTTGATGGAATTAACGTGTTCTAATATTCGTCTACGCAGTTGCCTAGTGGTCTTTCCCACGTATCTCTTCCCACAGATGCAGGTGATAAGATAGATAACATCTGTGGTTCTACAGTTGATAAAAGAATCCACTTTAAAGTTGTATGTGTTATCATAATTCGCAAACGTTTTAGCAGTAATAACGTGTTTGCAGGCCTTACAGCCCTGGCAGCGAAACATACCGTTGACGGGACTCAACCAGTTCTCTACCCTTGGTTGTTGATAGTGACTGTGAACTAAAATGTCACGTAGATTTTTGGAGCGTCTACTAGTAATTGTAGGTCTAGGTCCTAGGACCTTTACCAAGTCCTCGTCAGTCAACAGGAGATGCCAGTGGCGGGCAAATATCTTTTTAATTGCCCACCATCTCTTATTGTAGGTACTGATGCAGCGTATAGTGGGGTCCTGCACTTTGGTTGAATTAGAAGTAAGCAGAGATTCTCTATTACTGTGCAAGGCCCTATGATACGCACGGTTAAGCGTTTTAATATTATAACCGCGACTTAAGAACCGATCTCGTAACTCTTTAGATTGACAGATGAACTCTTGTGTGGTGGAAAAGTTCCTCCTTAACTGGAGATATTGCCCTGTTGGTATTCCAGCAATAAGACTAGGTGGATGTTGACTCTGTGCAAGTAGTAGGCTATTGGTAGCTTTACTTTTCCTGAATACCTTAGTTTGGATATTAAAGTCAGAGTCGACATAGATGTTCAAATCCAAAAAGGTAATAGATTCAGAGTTTAGCACAGTCGTTAGTCTTAAGTTGAAGTTGTTAACATTATGGCATTTAACAAATTCCTGAAGGAGCAATTGGGGACCCTCCCACAACAGTACCCAAGGTACAGCTATGGGCACTGCATGTGCACCAACATATGCGAATCTGTACCTGGGCTGATGGGAACGTATTCACGTATTCTCGGATGAATTATCTATGTATCCTGACCACATCACTCTATGGATCAGATACATAGATGATATTCTACTGTTGTGGGAGGGTCCCCAATTGCTCCTTCAGGAATTTGTTAAATGCCTTAATGATTTTATGGGGGGGAAAGATTGTGGCAAACACTGTGATACCGCCACCACATTTTAATCCTGTGGCTCCACCCCAGCTAAGGTAAATACCACTACATCTGTCACTGATGGAAATATGTATGGACATATTGGCTAATTTTATGTGATTGTATTTAAACTAATAATGTTTATTGAATGACCATTATTTTACTTTGTGTTTCCAATAATACTGTACTGTAGTGCCAACGAGTATTCTAAAACAAATCTGGGGCAATCACCAACAAGACCCAGGTACATGCTGGGTACATGCTGCAACATTTCAGTGACATTCCTGCAGACAGACTAATGGCCCATCGGATTAACAGCAAGGGTCCCTGGCAGTCCCATTCAAACTGAATTGGACTGCCAGGGACCCCTGCTCTATTAATCCGATGGGCCATTAGTCTGTCTGCAGAAATGGGCCGTGCTCCTGAAACTAAATCTGCAGATGGCATTCTTAAACTCTGCAACAAGACCAGACACATTGTGATTGTACCTTTGGTCTTGTGCAATTAATAAATGTTTTAAATTGTACTATGCAATGTACTTTACAATTACTTTTGAGTAAAACTTACCCTTTGGAGACTGTGCTGGATTCGAGGATACAGCTGTCCCATTGATGCAGTCACCGGATTGGCTGAAATAATTAACCTTTTTGCCTTTGATTCACCTGCATGTCGTAAGTATGAACTTGTACTGTGCAGCGTGTTATACTGTGCAATGGTTTGTTTTCTCTGCATTCCTTACAGACCAAGCATCTTCTTAATGAACTGTAAGGATTTCCATTCCATTAAACATTAAGGACTGGTTTTCAGCCACAGAATGGAACAAAATCATCAATAAGGACTGTTTTTTGATCATTATTGGAACTGGTATTGTTGTTGCCATTTTCTACCCACAGAGAGGAATGTATCTGCTGTCATGCGCTCTGGGGTTGCTCTGAAAAATATCACTGTCTAGTGTTCTGTCGTGAAGGTCAAGATGTGGGATTTGATGCTTAGCACTTAGGTGGAGATCCAGGGGTAAGGAATGTGTTTCTCTTACCTCCTGCGCTGGTCCCCCAAAGTGCGTAGAGGCAACCGGAGCTGTGGTGGCTGTGCCGGTAGTTGCGGCTGTAAGCCCAGCGTCTGTCAGCTGAGCAGACTCCAACGTTCTCTCCTCGTGTGGAGGTGTTCATGGAGATTGACAGTTTTGTCCATTAAAGCTTTTCTACCTTGACTTACCTGATTGCTGTTCATTTTGGATCCTGTCGTCCAGTTGCTTCTCCGGATATTCTTTTTATTAACCACCCGAGAGGCCTAACTACACACCCTTGGGGCAACTACGCCCTTCACCCAATCTCTCTACTTCCAAGAAACCACCAAGCTTCCATTTTTAAAAAATGTGACATCCTCATAAGGGAGTTATGTCACATCCTTTTTTAAATAATTGCTGCCAACACATGGCACTTAAACCAATTGGATTATTTGTGTGCTCTGTGGTATATCCCACAATCCGATTGGTTGAAGTACCATGTGATGGCAGCCTTTTTTTTAAAGGATGTGACATAATTCCTTTAAGATGATATCACATCCTTTTAAAAAAATGGAAGCAGTAACATGGTACTTCAACCAATCGGATTGGGGGTGTACCATGTGCTTCATATGGTAAGTATGGTAGTAACCGCTAAGGTAATGAATGGGTTAACTCCTCCCGCTACCCTCCCGGTAGACATAAACACACACCATGGGCCAAATGTGGGTTTAAACACTTTGCACATTTGTGATGTTGTTGTTTTAAACCTAATTGGTTAATTTTATATATGAGAGCGCCACCATGGTATTTTGTGCTTAATATTCCTGTTTGTGATTAATGGTAAGTTTAGGTGTGACCTATTTATCGTACCATTATTTCCCTGTTCTAACCTTAACGAAGTTTAGTGTATCTGCGATGTTAGGCTAATGAGTCATTAGCATCTTATTTGCATGTGTGTTACCATGATGTCTGTTGAAATGTACCCATATGTTATTTCAGTGGTTAGCTCTAGGTTATCGTAATGTTATTCTTATCAGGGCATAGGCGTTAGGATTAACATAATGTTCATTTTGGTTAACGTTAGCTTTGTTTAATGTTTTTGCTAAATTCAGATTCAATTTTTTTTTAGAAAATTTGGTTAGAATGAGTAAGGCATAGTTTCTCGTTATGTTTGTGTAGCCATGCATAATAATGGACTGCAGACATCTACCCTGTTAGCAGTAAACCCTGGTAAGTACAGGAATGCCAGCAGTAGTTATGGAGGTTTTCCCTCACACCCTGGTGAGGTTCCCTATGTGTGGATGGGAGTGGCTGCATGCTCTGAGTCCCTGGATAGTGACATCAGAGATGTGCCTGCCCCCTGAGGTATATAAGGCACAACACTGTCAAGTTAGTGTTGTTGTTGCTAAAGTGTTTGGCTCCTGTAAAAGGGATTGCAGGACAGCTTTGTGACCCTAGTGCCGTAACTAAGGGCATGAGTTCCAGATCAAGCCTGTCAAGGCCACACTGTGTCCAGGGACCTGGCGCAGGTGTGATCTCCCTACGGGGAGAGGGGATCCCACTCCAATTAGGAGGGCAGTACCTGGCAAAGGGACAGCACGGAGAAATGTGCGGCTAGAACTGAAAGCTGCATGGGGCAGTCTACTACCTCCAGATCATCAATAAAGATGCCCTTGTTAAAGATACCCCCACTGTGTGAGTGTGAGATTACTCTACAGTGGCAGTCACCACCGAGAAGGAGTTCCTCACCAGGACCATCTCCCTGCGGAAGCATAGATTCTGATGAGGTGGAGGCGCTGCACATGATGTAAGTTTGACTCGCACCCACTACCTCAGCTACCTGCCCTGATGACATCCCCTAACACCATCAAGCGGGAGACTCAGGAGTCCTGTTACTTGCAGGTGCACCACCATACATGATCACGTAATGGGGACCGGTTAGACCACACGGGCCAATGTGAGATTGGGTGGGTCAGACAGGAGGGAATACCCGTTACATTTGCTTGAATGACAGAGAACTTTGTATGTTCACAAATGCTAGAACTAAAACTCAACCACATCTGGAGAAAGGTTCAAGCTTATACTCAATACTGTTTGTACAATTTAGATTAAAGATACTTAAAATTATAGGATGCGCTTGCCCACATACTTAAATAGAGCTACTGTCATAGTTTGTTTTGATCGTAGCGTGACAATAGATGGCAATTTTTAGAACAACTTTGCTTGCCAAGAGAGTGAATTATTTTGTTTTTGATTGACATGCTTTTAGTAAAACTACTCAGAACAAGAAATAGAAAATATGACAATAAATGAATAAAGTCTAGTTTCACAATCTTTGGCATCTGAACTAAAAAAAAAAAAACAGGAGGTCAGTATAGCCCTAATAATTTAGTGCATTATATTGAACAGTTAAGGTTTATTCAAGAAGCTCTTAAGTGACCGGTCACACTGCAATTGTCCAACAGTTCCTATTGACTTTAATGGTAGATTTCAATTATCATCCACTTCTTTGCTTATTGAATAAGCCCCTTAAAGTATAACAGAGTACAATACTGTGCAGAATATTGGTTACAATTTGCCACAGGGGAATAATCAATTTTAGTTAATTTTCTGTTATATATTAATTATATATTTATATATATGCAAACACAGAAAAGGTAGCGCTAACTATATATGGTGTTATACCCTAATGTGAGGAATATCCCCACATAGGGGGCTGCCTTAATACTAAAACTGATCCCCTGGTCAGATCACAAAACAGAAAAAGAATATAGTATTAAAAAGGCGCCAACATGAAAAAAGGATATATTCACCAACAAGGAGAAACCGGTATGGATTCCAGAAGATACAGTTGTGCTTAAAGAAAATGCAAAAAAACACAAAACATAGTGTAATACTGCAAATACAAAACAACATACAATGTGACACTAATATTAAAGAAATATATATCAGCTGAGATCAAGGGTGATGGGGTAGGAAAACATTTAATAAAATGGATTTAAAACAATGGACATGAAAGACATATACAAAAATATAAACACAATATACATATAAATAAAATTATTGATTAGACAATAAGTATGGGACAAGTATCAGCTACACCAGGTGGAGTGCCCACTCACCGGACGAATGATATAAACAGGCGGTGGATATAATGAATGCAAGCCGGTGAACAGCTGATTCGTCAACGGCACTTGGAGCAACTCAGGCGTAGCTTCTATGTCCCAACAAATTAACCCTACGCGTTTCGAGAGCGAGCTGCTCTCTTCCTCAGGGGTTCTGCAGATGTGTTCCATAATGTCCTTTTTATAGGAGTCCAATTAGGTCCAATAATCACCCTGATTAGTTTGTTGCGCATGCGCAGTAGATGATAAGTAGAAAACAATGTCTATTTGTCTGCATATGCGCAGTAAGGCTTAATAGCAACAAATGATTAAACACAATGTTAAAATAACGGTCTCAGCTGATAAAACAAAATACAACAACAATACTGTGATGGGTGTTGTAATAAATATAAGCAATCTTAATGATGTCCTGTGATATATAACAAATAAATATAAAAATAAATATAAGAAAATTCTGTGATGTGTACTGTGAATTGGTGTGATACTATAAGGAAATTCTAGACTGTGTATGCTATAGTGTATATATAAAATGTGTAAAATGTAACTATTTATAAGTGATGATGGGAATAAATGCTGAAGTGTATATAAACCATAGTATTAATAATTAGAGTGGCATGTGATAATTTGATTGTAATTATTAAAATATATTTTAAATGTGCTTGATATAGTGTTCTTTGGTGCAAATATAATTAATGTTATGAACAAACTATAAATAAGTGACTGTAATACAATAATATATATAATTAATTTCTATCGTTAATTAATCTAGAATATTATATAATCTTTATAATGTGTGCATAAGAATATTATATAAATTTAATATATTGTAATATAAGAGTGTTATGTGCTTATAAAGTGCACTTTCTACATAACATACAGTTAACATTTATATTTTTATACACATTCAAGACAATAACTCATATTACAATCACAGAATTTTCTTATATTTATTTTTATATTTATTTGTTATATATCACAGGACATCATTAAGATTGCTTATATTTATTACAACACCCATCACAGTATTGTTGTTGTATTTTGTTTTATCAGCTGAGACCATTATTTTAACATTGTGTTTAATCATTTGTTGCTATTAAGCCTTACTGCGCATATGCAGACAAATAGACATTGTTTTCTACTTATCATCTACTGCGCATGCGCAACAAACTAATCAGGGTGATTATTGGACCTAATTGGACTCCTATAAAAAGGACATTATGGGACACATCTGCAGAACCCCTGAGGAAGAGAGCAGCTCGCTCTCGAAACGCGTAGGGTTAATTTGTTGGGACATAGAAGCTACGCCTGAGTTGCTCCAAGTGCCGTTGACGAATCAGCTGTTCACCGGCTTGCATTCATTATATCCACCGCCTGTTTATATCATTCGTCCGGTGAGTGGGCACTCCACCTGGTGTAGCTGATACTTGTCCCATACTTATTGTCTAATCAATAATTTTATTTATATGTATATTGTGTTTATATTTTTGTATATGTCTTTCATGTCCATTGTTTTAAATCCATTTTATTAAATGTTTTCCTACCCCATCACCCTTGATCTCAGCTGATATATATTTCTTTAATATTAGTGTCACATTGTATGTTGTTTTGTATTTGCAGTATTACACTATGTTTTGTGTTTTTTTGCATTTTCTTTAAGCACAACTGTATCTTCTGGAATCCATACCGGTTTCTCCTTGTTGGTGAATATATCCTTTTTTCATGTTGGCGCCTTTTTAATACTATATTCTTTTTATATTTATATATAGTTATTTTTTTCCATTGACTTTTTCCAAGTCTTAAATTATAATATTCATACAGACAATGTATAATCTTACAGAAAAGAAAAATGGATGTAATCGTTTTCATAACTGTCACATACAGTATATTCCAACTGATTAAGCTCAATATTAATAGATTATTTTTATTAATAAATTAATTTTGATTTTCTGTTCATATTATGGTATCGTTTTTTCATAAGCCTTATCTACATAGCCACATACTGATTTCCTGTGAGGGCTCTCTATTCAGGCAGAAATACTCACGGAACAGCCACTCATAGAGGAACATCATTTTCATATACTGTATATGCCTTGACCAAAGACACTCTAAATGTGAGTGTCATCTTAATTCACATCCATTTTTCATTGAAGAATAAACACACTGCACAATGTGCCTCTTTGGTTGAATTCTAAATCACAAGAAATATTTCACTTCGAGTCATCTATCAATTCTTTATGAATTTGTTCCCTTCCTTCCTCCATGTCCTTCCCTTCCCTTATCTATATCTCTACATTCATTCCATATTGTTCTATCTTCCCTTCTTTCTTTATTTTGTCTAAATATATACCACTGAGTGACTGCAAATGCTATCAAAATCATATTTCTTTCCTGTATGTCTAAGCTTTTTATAAAAACCAATTCTAAAAATGTAGGAAAAAATGTCGGACTTTGTATTAATCTAACATTGTATTTTTTCTCTCTATTAATATAATACTATATACAGCTCAACCCCGTTATAGCGCGATCCGCTAACACGCGGATCCACTTATAACACTGTCTGAGCGTGCTCCCGATTTAAAAACAGCTCAATTTTTCCACGCGAGGACATACCGGCATCTACATCTCTCTCCTCTACCTGCTTCATAGGGCTGCGTCAATTCCCACATGGTGTAGGTGTGTATATGTGTCCGTTAGCAATAAAGCATTGAATATTTTTTTTTAAATAAATAATTCCCACATGGTGTAGGGAGATGTATGTTGTGTCATGTCTACGCTCGAAAGTCTATGTAAGTGCCGCACACGTGGACACAGCCCTATGAAACAGGGAGAGGAGAGAGCTACAGATGCCGGTAAGTCTGCAGCGAAATTTTATAACGCGATCCCAGTTATAACGCGTTCTCATTCTCATTCTCATTCCCTGTTATAATGGGGTTCAGCTGTAGTTATTTATGTAACTGACTTATTGATGGATTATTTTTCTTTAACCAATTAGCAAGTAGGTATTGCATTTCCTAGCTTCTAGAAAGATAATATCCAACATATTTCTATTGCCTTTTCTTTATGCCCAGATTTCCTTTACTGTATCTCCCAATAATCAATTATTGTAGGAGAAGATTATGTTAAAATTTAGCATATTATTTTGCATAATTTGTTACTTTATTCCAATATCTCTCAATCTTACTACAATCCCATAGCATACCGTATGCTTCAAGTCAGCATCCAAACCGGAACATTTGGGGCATCTATCATCTTGCACAAATTGAAATTTTCCATAAAATTTCAAACGTGTCGAAAGTCGTGACACATTGACGTCACTACGCTGATAGGGAGCTGTTCGGAGGTTGCTAGCCTGTGTTTTACATGAGGTGGTTGGAGCAGTGGAAACTTCCAGGTGGAGCAGAGCTAAGTGAGGCGCTCCTGACGGGCAGCTGTGGCAGTGTTCTTGCACCAGATACACGGAGTGTGGAGGTCTGCATACGAAATACTGTACTTGGACACTTTCCCTACAGTGCAGGACGGAGCACAGATCTTCTGTGGGCATCACTACCTTCACTGCTGATACAGAGGGGACTCTCTGGTGTACCATCCATATCCAATGTCTTGTATATAATGTATACCCTGTTCACTTATGTAACTGTATTTGTAACCATGTATTATTTGTCATTTAACTCCATGCCAAGGACATACTTGAAAATGAGAGGTAACTTTCAATGTATTATTTCCTGGTAAAATATTTTATAAATAAATAATCCACCTCCGGATAAGTATCCACTACTCACCCCCACATACACCTATGCTATATTGTGTGGCTGAATTATCCTCCCACAGCTCCTGACGGTTTTACAGATTGTCTCCCATGAATGCTTTTTTTTATATTGAAGTAAGTGCATGTCCTGGCCTGGCCACTCTTGTTCTTAAACACATTTCTAATATATACATACAGTATTATGCTATGGAGCTGGTGCTTATTTTTTTCCCTTTCTTTTAGATTTCTGGGATCTGGCTAGATTATTTAAGAAGCCTGCCTACTCCATATTGTGACTGATATACATTTTTTCTGGACTTTTTTTCATCTATTTTTCAACCTTTGGACTGGTTTGTTCTCTTTTTTCACTGAACATTAATTTTATTTTTCAAATTGTAAATTATCATTAGAATTATCACTGCACAGACATCACAATTTGTTTTATTATTTAATATACACATTAGAACACATCACATTGATAGCGCTACTCTTTGTTTTTTTATGTTTGTGTTTTATATATATCCTACATTACCAGGAGTGAAAATGGCAAAGAGGTGACAGCACTCAATAAAGTAACCAAAATAAGATGTATTAGAGGTATAGTACCCAGAACAAACATTTCGATCCACACCTGAGGATCTTCCTCAGGGGTAGTGTTCCCCCTGTGTGGATCGAAACGTTGGTTCTGGGTACTATACCTCTAATACATTTTATTTTGGTTACTTTACTGTGTGCTGTCACCTCTTTGCCATCTTCACTGCTGGTAATGTATGCTTTATTTGTTTTATGGCATTAGCACCAGATTACTGCAATACAGGGTCACGATTATTATTATCATGATTATTATCTTTTTATATATATATACACACATAAATACATACATACATACATACATACATACATACATACATACATATAAAGACCTGCCTAAGACATGCAGATGAGCATACAGTTGTATTTACATTTATATATATACATATATACATATATTCACGCATACCTACCACCTGACGGTTTTTCTTTCAAGCTTTCCCCATTGACACTCTGGGGGTCATGCACTAAGCTCCGTTAAGTCGTTTTTAGAGCGCAAAGTGCTCTTAGAACGTGATATTGCGCTGAACATGATGCACTAAGCCATGCAAACAGGCACTTTGTGCTCTAATACTGACTTTTTCAGGAAAGTCCAACTTTACTCGTTCGTTACCCTGTTTGCGTTAAATTCTGCCCTTAAGCGGGATGCACTAAGCAACGCAACTTTAGCGTACACGAAAGTTGCGTTCAACAGAACACGTCAGCTCAAGGTAGACGCCAAAAAAGCTGGACTTTTGAAAAATTTCTCGCTTTACATTTTTGCATGTGCAACACCCATAAACAAGCCAGCGGGTGTCCCCGGCTGACCCGCGGCCGTCCCGGGGTCCCCGCGGGAGTCCCGGGGTACCCGCGGGCCTGCGGTACCAATGTTGTGCCTACAAAAATACTAAACATTATTTCTAACTAAATACACCCCACTAACACATACAGTACAATAATGTGCAAAATAACTATTATCCAGACATGGATAATAGATTATTTGCCCATTATTAAACACTGCATTAGCATACCTAAATAAAAACAGTAGCCAGCTAATCCAATGAATATAAGTAGTAACAACATACTGTGCTTCATTTGCCTTTAAGATGACGTGACGAAGCCGGCGTCACATGGTATTTCAGCCAATCAGATCGTGGGAACCAATTCCACACTCTGATTGGCTGAAATACCATGTGACGCCGGCCATCTTGGATTTAGTGAAGTCATCTTAAAGGCAAATGAAGCACAGCCATTCTGATTGGCTGGCATCATTCCCTTTAAGTGACGTCATGTCAAACAAAAAAATTTAAGTCAGAACATGGTTTGAACAGCCAATCAGGTGGCTGTTAACCATTTTGAGGCTAAATGTGACGTCACAAGCCCTATTTAAGGCCGTGACGCCTCATTTGAGCCCAAGAAGACGACATCGGTTGGGATTTACCATGGGGTTTTTTTGGATTGACAGATGAAGATAGAAGATAAAGAAGATCAAGAAATGGTGACAGATGATGATAGAAGAAGGTGATTAAAGAAAGAAAAAAGAAGATTTGGGTACCTGATCCGGATCTTCATGGCGGATGGCATCGGATGCTGTTGGAGGCCTTCAAGGTACGTGAGCTTCCTGTTACCCCGGGAGTCGGAGGGCACCGCTTCTAATGGTAAGTAATATAGTGAATGTTTGTAAATGTCTCTTTTTAAAAGGTTTCTTCATTGGATGTGTTTTTTGATTTTTTGGGGGAGGCACATTTAGGGTACAGATTAATACGTTATAATGACAATATTTGGGGGGGCATTTGTGGCTTGGTATTGCTGTTGGTTTTTTTAATTTCAATTTCATATGTGGATGTGATTGTTTGTTTTTATCCTGCTTAATGGTAATAAAATGTTTGCGATTGGTGTTCGTTTGTAGTTAATGTTGTATTATGTTAGCTAATGCGTTTTATGGTTATTTCAGATTTTGTTTGAATGTATTTCTTTGTCTTTTAATGTTTACATTCATTAATGTTGTAGTAATTCATTGGTGTCAGGGTCTCCTAGACCTCCTGCCTAGCCATAGTTCTTCTTTGTCCACTGGGTGTGCAGCTGCCTTCTGTTTCCTCTGGGTTCCTCTGTCTGTCTGTCCTCTTGTTGCTCTTCTCTCTGCTTATAGCTTTGCTTCCTGTTTGTTACCTTGCCTTTGTTTCAAGTCAGACTCCTATGCACATGATTCTGTCTCTGATCCTGATCTGTTCCTGTACCTGTCCTGTATTTGATTCTGTTCGCAGTAAAGGCCCTTGCTGGTAAATCTGGCTTGTCCCTGTTTGTTTCCTGGTCTCAGTCCCTGCTCCCCGTTCTCAGCCCCTGCTCCCCGTTCTATGCCCCTGCTGCAAGACCTGTTCCTGCCCCCCCCCCGTCCTGTTCCAGTCTCCTCGTTGCCGACCTCTGCTTGTTACCTGACTACACTGTCTGCCGCCTGCCTCGAACCCCTGCTTGTCACCCGACGGCGCTGTCTGCCGCCTGCCTTGGACCCTCTGATTGTGACACCTACTACGCTCCTGCTGTTCCGGCCACTGAGATCCTACCCGCCATAGGAGTCTCCCGTGACAATTGGTTTGATTGGTTAGTGTTACTATTCATTTTGAGTTGGTTTAGGAATTAATTGATTTCGTTGGTTAATGGTTTAATTAATTAATTGTTGATGTTGTTACTGTTTGTATTCATTGGATTAGCTGGCTACTGTTTTTATTTACTTTGTTTAGGTATGCTAATGCAGTGTTTAATAATGGG
The DNA here is from genome assembly GCF_040206685.1 of Ascaphus truei. Taxonomy (NCBI): domain Eukaryota; kingdom Metazoa; phylum Chordata; class Amphibia; order Anura; family Ascaphidae; genus Ascaphus; species Ascaphus truei. The sequence goes on along the minus strand of NC_134484.1, from coordinate 432,756,883 downwards.
CAAATAATCTATTATCCATATCTGGATAATAGTAATTTTGCACATTATTGTACTGTATGTGTTAGGGCGGAGGGGGGGGGGGGGTCGTGTATTGATGTTTGTTAAATCTTTTTTTAATATACATGTGTTTCATAGTGTAGATGTGCAGGGGGTCTCCGGAGCTGAACCCCATTGGTTTCAGGTCCGAGGACCCCCTACTTCAGGAGATACAGGCCTGGTTATGGGGTGCCGGTATCCCCTGCACTTTCAAGCGTCCGCGTTACGTGACCGGGATATTGAAATTCTGCAGGGAATACCGGCATCCCGTAATTGGGCCTGTATCTCCTGAAGTAGGGGGTCCTCGGACCTGAAACCAATGCGGTTCAGCTCCGGAGACTCCCTGCTAATGTACACACCTGCTGTTCCGGCCACTGAGATCCTAACCGCCACAGGAGTCTCCCGTGACAGAAAACAAAGGCCTGGACCTCGCTGGAACAGATTCTTCTTCTGCCTGCACCCTTTCCTGCCTGCTGCAGCAGACCACATCCGCATGGTTGAAGATAAGTACTTTCGTTTATTTTTTGGAAATCCCAGTTGGGAACTTGAAGATTTTTTGTTGTTGCTGCTAAGTGTTCTGCAAGAATTATTGCGTTCATAACGAAAAAACATTTCTGCTGAGACTAGAACTGTTGTTGCAGAGACTAGTGCACCTTTCTTTGAGGTTTTTTCTTTTGTGCAGTGCCTGGGTTATCCCTTGCAGTACCTGTTGACACCTTTTTAGACTCTGACTTTTCATTCCCTGGACAAGGCTTGTCTCTGCATCCCTGGACCACTGCTGTTCACAGGGTTCCCATTTCAAAAGACAAGAGTGCTTCCATTATTTTGTTACTGCATGCTGTGATTTTTCCTGCAATCTGTAGTTCTTCCTATGATTGGTTCTAAGGTTTCAGGTTTACCTGCAAGTTCCCCTAAAGTTTGTTTCTCTGCAACCTGTGAGATCCCTATGCCTGAAATCAAAAGTTTCAGTTTTAACTGCAGGGTTATCTGTCTGATATCCCTACGCCTGATATCTAAAGTTTCAGATTTAACTGCAGGTTTCTCTGTCTGATATTCCTATGTCTGATGTCAAAAGTTTCAGATCTAACTGCAAGTTTTCTCTGTATTAGTTTCCTGCTGTCTATGATATTTCTATGCCTGATTTCTAAAGATTCAGATTAATCTGCAGGTTTCCCTATATGATATCCTTACGCCTGATGTCTAAAGTTTCAGATTTAACTGCAGGTTTTCTTTGTCTATATGATATCCCTACGCCTGATGTCAAAAGATTCAGATTTAACTGCAGGTTTCTCTGTTTATGTTTTTTCCTTGCATTTATGATATCTCCGTGACTGATGCTAAGGTCTCTAAAGGGTCAGCTCTCCTATCTTATCTCTCTGTGTCTAATATTTCTGTTGTTCATTCTTATGCTTCTGCTTTAAAGACACATTTCCTCTTTACTGGTTTCTTGGGAAGTGTGGTTTCCCCATGTCTGAAATTATGGCTCCCACTCAAAAAACAGTCTTGAGCAGTAAATGTGAACACAGTACCACTGACTCTTCAGAACTTCTCAAAGCAAGGAAGAAGAAGGAAAAGAAAGAAGTATTTAATCAAGGAAAAGATGCCCTAACTCAGACACTTCAATCTGCACAAAAAGAGATTGATTGTCTTCATGGACGTTTAGATAAAGCGCAAGAAGCCAAGGCTGCACTACAGAGCTGCCTATCCTCAGCAATTTCTAAGTGTGTTCTCCAGGAAAAAAAAAAGCACCAGTTGGAGAGTGACCTGGATGTCATGTCAGGTGAGCTGGAGAGGGCATATGCTGATGCTGTTGAGGATCAGCACCTCGCTTCAAAAAGTAACTAATTCCTGGAAATCTCTATGAAGGAAATTGACAGGTTTAATACAGAGCTTGAAACCTCTCAAAAGGAATTTTGCAAGCTAAGCACAGCATTGGAAGCCTCTACGGAGAAGAGTTGCCACTTAAACACAGAACTATGCTCATTGAGAGAGATCTTCGAAGGGTTAAATAGCAGTTTTGAAACTGTAACCCAAGAGTGCAAGAATCTCTATGTCCAAGGCAGTGAAGGAGATAAGAAACTCCATGAATTAGGAGAGGAGAAGAAACAGTTAGCCCAGGAAAAGTTAGACGTGCAGACAGCACTGCAGAATGCAGAGAGAGTGCTGCAAGAAGAACGTGTCTCGCTGGAGCAGCGCACACAAGCAGAAAATATGCTGCAAGAATTGCGTACACATCTGCAGGACACAAAGGGTGAATGCTGAGGAAAAGCAGCGAGTTCTGCAGGAAGAAAGTTTCCAGACTGCCTACAAAGTAAAGATGCTGCAAAAGTATTTGAGTACCCAGTGTGACCCCAAAGAGCAGCATGAGGAGCTGAAGGCCACACTGAGCATAACCAGAGCCTCGCTGGAGGAGGATCTTAGAGCCCAGGTAACCCTGTATGAGAGGGAACACAAGGCGTTCCAGAAACTGAAGCAAGACTTAGAGGAGCAGAGACACTGCTCCATCCCTAACAGCCAGTACACCCAAGAGAAAGAGACCTGGAAAAGGCAAGCTGCTGAGACCTTAGCAAAGGAATTTGCAGAGATCCAAGACGTGATGCAGGATGCACTGAACCAGGGGTCTCTCGCTGAGGAGTGGAAATTGCAGCAACACCTAAAAATGGAAGAGCTAAAGCTAGCAGCTGAACACACATCTCAGCAACTCACAGCGCTGCAGGCACAGATCGCTGAGCTCAAGACACAGCTTGCTAAAAGGAGGAGAGAGAGAGGAGGTGTCCGTCTGTCAAGTGGCTGGCCTGACACTGCGCTATGAGGTCAAGATGGCCGATGCCTGCAAATTATTGTACCACACAGCCCGTGATAAGGTCTGTCTGCAGCTGGAGCTGGACAAGGTCCGGGAGGAGTACCGGCAGCTGCAGATCAGAAATGAAGAAAATGAAACACATTTAAGCTTTACTCTGAGTCAGCTGGGAGATATGGAGTCACGACTCGACTCCAAAGAAACTGAACTGACAACTGCATTGAGTGGGAAAAGAAGTGCAGAAGGACAGCTTCAAGAGCTGAAAACTCAAATAGCTGGTCTTAATGAGAATTTAGGTGATACCACAAGATGGGCGTCACAAAAAGAAACCACGAAGAGTGAACTTAATGTCCCCATTGACTTGTATGGAGAGTCTGATGCACCCATTCCTAAGGCCCATGTTCCTGATGTCCATGCCCCTGTGATTGAGTTGTACGTACCCATTGGGAAGTTCCTGATTCCAAAACTAAGAAAGATATGTTGGTCACAAAAAGAGACCACGGAAAGTGAACTATATGTCCCCACTGATGCATGTGAAGAGCCTGGAGGATCGTCCGGAGAACGCTCTCGAGAGGGGGGAGTAATGTCAGGGTCTCCTAGACCTCCTGCCTAGCCATAGTTCTTCTTTGTACACTGGGTGTGCTGCTGCCTTCTGTTTCCTCTGGGTTCCTCTGTCTGTCCTCTTGTTGCTCCTCTCTCTGCTTATAGCTTTGCTTCCTGTTTGTTACCTTGCCTTTGTTTCAAGTCAGACTCCTATGCACATGATTCTGTCTCTGATCCTGATCTGTTCCTGTACCTGTCCTGTATTTGATTCTGTTCGCAGTAAAGGCCCTTGCTGGTAATCTGGCTTGTCCCTGTTTGTTTCCTGGTCTCAGTCCCTGCTCCCCGTTCTCAGCCCCTGCTCCCCGTTCTATGCCCCTGCTCCCAGACCTGTTCCTGCCCCCCCCCCCCCCGTCCTGTTCCAGTCTCCTTGTTGCCGACCTCTGCTTGTTACCTGACTACACTGTCTGCCGCCTGCCTCGAACCCCTGCTTGTCACCCGACGGCGCTGTCTGCCGCCTGCCTTGGACCCTCTGATTGTGACCCCTACTACGCTCCTGCTGTTCCGGCCACTGAGATCCTACCCGCCATAGGAGTCTCCCGTGACAATTGGTTTGATTGGTTAGTGTTACTATTCATTTTGAGTTGGTTTAGGAATTAATTGATTTCGTTGGTTAATGGTTTAATTAATTAATTGTTGATGTTGTTACTGTTTGTATTCATTGGATTAGCTGGCTACTGTTTTTATTTACTTTGTTTAGGTATGCTAATGCAGTGTTTAATAATGGGCAAATAATCTATTATCCATATCTGGATAATAGTAATTTTGCACATTATTGTACTGTATGTGTTAGGGCGGAGGGGGGGGGGGTCGTGTATTGATGTTTGTTAAATTTTTTTTTAATATACATGTGTTTCATAGTGTAGATGTGCAGGGGGTCTCTGGAGCTGAACCCCATTGGTTTCAGGTCCGAGGACCCCCTACTTCAGGAGATACAGGCCTGGTTATGGGGTGCCGGTATCCCCTGCACTTTCAAGCGTCCGCGTTACGTGACCGGGATATTGAAATTCTGCAGGGGATACCGGCATCCCGTAATTGGACCTGTATCTCCTGAAGTAGGGTGTCCTGGGACCTGAAACCAATGCGGTTCAGCTCCGGAGACTCCCTGATAATGTACACTATTATTCAAATGTATTTATTTAGTGTACGATCGCCTGTAACAGCCTTGCATAGAGATGGCAAAACTCCATGCAAATGTTACATGCGGCTTTTTTTTCTAGCAGCTAGCGTACGTGAAGTTTAAGAACGCTAGCAGGGGGGAAAAAAGCAACACGTACACTGTGGGTGTTTTGAGCATGTATGTTAAAAAATGGGTCAAGGCCTTAGTGAATCGCGTCCCCGGCCTCACTTTTTAACGGACGTGCTTTTTTTGAACATCAGAATGCAAACCCATTGAGTTTAGTGCATAGCCCCCTCTGACTCAAATTGTTTGTGTTTCTTTTTCATTGATAAATACACCATATTGTAGAATGTCTTTGCCTTATAGAATTGTTTTCTGTACAGCCCTCATGCTATTCACGTAAGCCTATTCTCCTCTTTCTGCTCTCTATAGGGTTTAAATCTACATCCCATGTTTAACCTCGCAGTTTTATCTGTTATTGTTGTTTTCTTTTCTTTTTTTACTGTTTGTTTTTTATTATAGATTTTTTTAATTGTTTTCTATTGTATTTTGTTTCAGGTTTTTTAACTGTTGTGTATCAATGCTAAATTTTAAATTGCACATATGTATGTCTTTATTGTTACAGATACAGTCTTTCGTTCCCTCTCAGCCTCCACGGTGTGCTTTTCTTTCTGCTGTGAAATTTGTGCTGGTCTGTGGCGTGTGCTGTCTCCGTTATGGCATTTACAGAGATGAAGGGGGAGAATTATATCATAGGCATTACTGAAACATGGTGTGATGAAACTCATGACTGGACCGTTAATTTAGAGGGCTATTCCATTTTTCGGAAGGATCAACCAAATAGAAGAGGAGGTGGAATATGTTTATATGTTAAACCAGATCTAAAACCTATTATAAGGGAAGATAACTAGGTCATGTTTGCATAATGGGTGATTTTAATGATCCAGATATAGACTGGGACAAGCATTACAACAAGAGGAAACAGGTTTTTGGGGGTGCTTAAAGACAATTACATGACCCAAATTACTGATGAACAAACCAGGAGAGGGGCAATACTGGATTTGGTAATATTAAACAATGATAGGCGGTTTTGATAAAATTAAATAAGGCACTTGGTCCCAATGGCATGTATCCAAAAGTTCTTAAGGAACTAAATTCAATAATAGCCAAACCATTACATTTAATATTCAAGGACTCCATTTCTACAGGCACAGTACCACAAGATTGGTGTAAAGCAGATGTGGTGCCTATATTTCAAAAGGGAGCTACTATAGATCACAAACAGGGAATTACAGACCTGTAAGCCTGACATCAATAGTGGGGAAGCTACTTGAAGGTTTAATATGGGGTAATATTCAGGAATACCTAATGGAAAATTAAATTATTAGTAATAGTCAGCATGGATTTATTTATTTATAAAATGTTTTACCAGGAAGTAATACATTGAGAGTTGCCTCTCGTTTTCAAGTATGTCCTGGGCACCGAGTTATGATGACAAATACAAATACATAGTCACATTATGTGAACAGGGTTACAACAGGATATCCTCACGGAAGAAAACGGAGCACAGCAATGCAGCAATGAGGGGGCTAGATACCGGTATAAAAGTCCTTTATTCCATGGTAGACATCATGGCATGGGATAGGTTAAAAATCTCGAACGCGTTTCAGGCCGTCGCCCTTTATTAACGAGAATATTTGCAGACTGCAGCTACCGCAGTCTGCAAATATTCTCGTTGATAAAGGGCGACGGCCTGAAACGCGTTCGAGATTTTTAACCTATCCCATGCCATGATGTCTACCATGGAATAAAGGACTTTTATACCGGTATCTAGCCCCCTCATTGCTGCATTGCTGTGCTCCGTTTTCTTCCGTGAGGATATCCTGTTGTTTGCCTGTCTCAACGTGATGCACGCCGTGGGATTCACCGCACAAGACAACTCTCTACTGTGAGTACCCCCATTAGCTCATTACGCTTTGGGAGTCATATACTTTGTGTCTTCTCTCCAGGGGAAAGGTATATACTGTATACTGGGAGGTCAGAGATTTGTTACTGACTCTCACCAACAAAGCACAGTTTTCCCCACATCTTAGGAGATATGAATAGAGACACTGTTCACATATACATTTGCAGAGAGTGGTGTTACCTGTTTTCCTCATTTAGAGGGTATACTGTATACTAATTGGATGCCTAGAGGCTCCCTACAGCTGAGCACGGTGCACTAGGAACGCTGTTTCCTAGTATCCATAAATGTGAACAGGGTTATACTGTACATGCGGAAACGGTGTTTCCCCCACCTGATCACAGATCGGGGCTATTACATTACAAGATATATGGCGCATATACCTGCTGGCAACAGGAGGGCTGAGTCGTCCGCCGATGGTAGTGGGGACACAGGAACAGGCTTCTGAGGTTCATATCCACATATCTCCTTAGTAGTGCAGCACCTCCATCTGCCATGGATCCCAGGATCTGAAGGTGATCTTCCACAGTAGAACTTATTACCTCTCCCCCCAGTAAGGTCACGCACCATGCAGGAGGTATATTGCAAACAGGAATGGGTTTAATACTATACTCTGTAGTAAAAGGAACATGGCCGTATCCGCCCAATACAGTCTCTCAGTCTTCACCGGGTGATGGTCCTTGGACCGCCACTACAGGCCAAGGGCACCTGCAGCCATCCTAGCTCTTCCCCACCTCCATAGCAGAGGTAGAGGTACGGTCCACACTCAAACTCCCCCAGAGGGAAGAGCACATGGGAAGGCCCTAAACTCAGGCTCCCAGTTGTGTGACCTGTCTTCCTCAGACTGGAAGGAACAACCCTAACTTTAGGGTGGTCCTGCCCTTAAGTACAGCCAGGAGGCAGGCGCCCCGTTGTCCCAGTTACAACAGGATGTACCACCCACTACTGTCACTCAAGTGCAGTACCATAGGAATGGGGAAAACCCCATACCAACTACTGCCAATCTGATAGTAGCCGGGTTTACTGCCAGTCCTAGGGCAGAATAGTAGTCATACCCAGCCATTGCTACATACATTATATACAAGACATTGCATGTACAGTTAAAGATAATATATATTATAGGCATATAAGTATGCAGCAGTTACAGACCTGATTAAAATGTGATACAGTTTTTGTTTTGAAAGAACTTAGACTAGTGGCGGATGTGAGAGTCTCTGGTAGATTGTTCCAATTGTGGGGTGCTCGATAAGAGGAGGAGCAGTTGGATACTTTGTGGACCTTGGCACCATGAACAGTCTTTTGGAGTTAGATCTCAGATGATAAGTGCTGCATGTGGTAGGGGTGAGGAGCTTGTTCAGATAGGCAGGTAACTTGCCCAGAAAGTATTTGAAGTCAAGACAGTCTTGACTTCCAGCGACCCAAGGTTAATTAAAAGTCCAGAAAAAAAATGTGCCTGATTGTGCCTTACTTGTTGTGAGTAGAGCTTCAATTTTATCCAATTGAGGAGCACTAGCATCTTTGTGATACAGAATACTGATTGTTATATTTTATCTATTTTTATATTGTATTCAATTGTATTTTCCAGCAGTTCACTAGAACTTATGCCATATATATTTGTTAGTCTAGTGTGTTCAGTCCAGTTTGTATATGTTATGAGGAATGTGGGTGTTTTGCCTGGGTTGGATACTGAGGTTCTACTCGGTAATGACCAGAAGAGGTGACTGACAAAGAGCCTTCATCTTGGGGGGAAGGTGTGACAGTAGGGGGTAACCAGGCTCTCAAATAAAGGTTAAGCCCAGTTTTGGTTAGCCCTGATCCTTTATAAGGGTTCAAGAGTGTTAGCTCTTGGGCCCAGTAACATTGTAACTTTGCAATACATAACATGTAATAAAAATATGTTATGTGTTTTTATCTTTCCGGGTATGTCAGCAATCAGGGATTGCTAGGGCATTAGTTTCAAGGGGGATTTTGCAGAGGAATTGTTGTCAGAATGTGCCTAGGTAGTTGGGGTCCGTAGTTGTTTGTTCCCCTAAAAATGTACCCAGGAATCTTGCCTCATTCTCAGATAAATGTAGGCACATTGTCCTGGTAAAATCTCCCCTAGAAAAAGCAAGCACGACTCAATGCTAGGGTTCCCTGCTTCAGCATAGTCCAGAAAGGTAAATGGGGCACAGGGATGAAAATTGTCCCTGTAACTGAGGGTATTCCAAAGGTTAAGGGGGGTACACTATTTAATGACCACATAGCCCAGAACCTGTATTGGGTTCATTGGTGATCCAACCGTAGATACAGTTCTGAGGGGACTCTTTCCGTCCTGGCTAAGTCTAACATAGTGTGTGGGGAATAATGGTTTAGAGATAAAAGTACACCTTTCTATTCTATCAACCTTGAGTCGACAAAAGATACTGCTACCGCCATATACAGAAAATGTAAAGAAGCAATTGATCCAGGAAAAATTATAAGTACGGGAAGCATTGGTGAATGCAGAAAAAGTACTGCAAAAAGAAAATGACTCACTGGGGCCACGCACACTAGCAGAGCAAATGCTACAGGACCATCTGAGTACCCAGCGTGTCCCTGCAGAGCAACCTGATGAGCTGACAGCCACACTACACTCTGTATAACAGGGAACGGGAAAAGACCCAGAAATTGGAACGAGAGATGGAGGATCAGAAAAGCTGCTCTATTCCAAAAAGTCAGTTCGCTCAGGAGAATGAGGCATGGAAATCACAAACAATGAAATCCACCGAGCTCTAAAATATGATTAAGGAGGTGCTGATGCAGGCGCAGAGCAGGCACCAGGAAGAGGTGGAGGATCTAAGAACTGCAGGATCAAGCTGAAGCTGTTAAAAAGAAAATGGAACAGCTCAGGAGGCATTGGAGGTCAAAGATAATGAGATAACAAAATTAAAAGAGACACTGAGGTCACAGAGGGAGACCATGAAAAAAATGTCAGGAGAATTGCAGGAGGCACGTAAGAAACAAAGGACTCTTGCTGGGGAACTAAATCTGCTACAAAGAGGAAAAGATATTCTGACGTTTCAGAAATGCTGCGGGATGTTTATCCTAGAAAGGATGGCGGGAGAAAGCCATGTGAGTAAACGATCTGCGACTGGCCCCATACAGTCCGGAAAGAAAATGGAAGCAGGCACACAGTCTTCTGAAGATGCAATTTAATGTGCCACTACATCACATGTACCACATCACCACATCACAGGTACCCATGATCCCCCTCTGGTGGCACATGACGTCATCACGCCACGTCGCGCTGGCGTTCTGACGTCACGATGTGGGCGTCGACATCCAGGAGCATGGCAACAGTAATCATGGAGGGGTGAGTAGCTATCAGTGTATATATAGTGGTGTGTTATGTGTATCCTGTTGCCCTCTCCTTGATAAAGGAAATTTTTGCCGAAACATTGGACCCTTTGGTGGCACATTAAATTGCATCTTCAGAAGACTGTGTGCCTGCTTCCATTTTCTTTGCTGATCTCCTTTGGGATGTCTGGACCTCCCTGGACACAGTGCACCGGCAGATAAGTACCCCCCTCCAGCACCTCTTAGCGGTGTGCATGCACTTCAATATATGGCCCATACAGTCTGGACACAGATCCTATGTATCCTAAGCAAGCGGAGCAGTCCAATAAGCATATCTGCAATGCCAATTGAGTACCCCCAAACTTCTTTACACTAAAACACAGAATAAAAGGGCCAAATTATGGCGAAGTGGTGCCATAAAACTCCAGCCGTACAACTGTGGCAACGGGTCCCGAAGTAGCGTCCAGTGGTACTCCCGTTGGAGTAAGTTAATGGGCCAAGAAAGAAAGGCCCAAATCTTCAAGTCTGTCGACTGTGGAAAAGAGGTATCATAGTGTAATTTGGAGTTGAGGAGAACTCCGCAAGAGTTGTGGACAAGTCCGTCGACTGTGAAAGAGAAGTGTCGGGAGTGCATTTGGAGTTGATGATAACTCTGCAAGAGATGAAGACAAGTCTGTCGACTGTGAAAGAGAGGTACAATGGTGTACATTTGGAGTTTAGGATAACTCCGCAGGAGATTAAGACAAGTCTGTCGACTGTGAAAAGTGCTATGGAGTGTACTTGGAGTTGGGAACTCCTTACGAGTTCAAAATAAGTCTGGCGACTGTGAAAGAGAGGTGCCACGAGGTCCAAAGGCCATCACCACATACGCAGAGTTTCTGTCTTCACAAGAGAGAGCCAAACGGACACAGGACAAAGAGGTAGTGAAGTACAGATTTGCAGGCCCAAAAGGCCTGGTAATTGCCCCAAAAGGAAAATGTCCAAATTGGAAATCAAGGAGAAAAAAAAGGGGAGATGACGTTGGACGTTTCCGACGAAGATGCTGGTGCACGGGAATGGTGCACAGGCCACTCCACAGGACAATGTTACGCAGGGGAGGGGGATATATGACAGAGTCACTGACTCAGTAGGCTGGAATGGAGGATATGTGTACCTTCCAGCACTCAACCAGTTAACCTACTTCTGGAGAACTGCATACACCTGCAACCTAATTAAGGAGAATTCCTGAGAGACTGCAGGTTTTAAAAAGCAGGAATTGGCTTACACAAGATGTGTTAGTGTCCTGCCCCCTCCCCCCCAGGAGTGTAGAGAGACCTGCCAACTAGGAAGAACCCTGGCTGTTGCTCTTGTACCCCAGCCCTGCAAAGAGCTCTGCTGCTGGGACAAGCTGGGAACCCAATCCCAGGATAAAGACTGCTTCGAGCTGGACACAGCCTGCTCCCTGGAACCAGCGTTCCTGTTTGCTGTTGGAGCTACAATACAGATAAAACTTTATTTTTGTACTGAAATGTTGAATGTAGTTTTTCTTTTGGGGGTGGATAACCAGAGTAGCTGGCTGCCCGGTAGATAGGGCTGAAGAAGTTGAGTTAGTTTCCCTAACGGGAATAAGAATTTATTTCACTTTTTATTTTGCCTTAAAGGGACAGTACCCTGATGGTTATTTGACTGGTGGATAAATAAACCACTATAGTTAAAGTTTCATACCGTGTCTAGCGTCTTACTGACCCCACTACAAGGCCGTCCTGCCACAATATGCTTATTTAATTTATAACCACTTTGTGCGGAGAATCTCTCCCTTCTCACTACCTTTTATTTATAGAATATGGGAATCTCACAATTATCTCTGCAAGTTAAATTTCATGACTATGTTACTAGTTTTTACCCTTTCAAATAAACTTTCTCACTGCAATTCAATAAATGAGTATCCCCATTAAAAAAGCAATGTTATACACATGCAAAGACACCATACATCATCTTAAACTATTATCTAAAGATTCTTGTTGATAAGGTAGCATGCTGTGTCTTGTATTAACTACAGCTACACACTAGTGCAGAGAAATTAAACAAATCCAGTAGGGTACAACATTCCTTAATACTATCTCAGAAGTATTCTGTGAAGTAAATCAGACTACTGATCTATGTTTACTCATACAGTATGTACAGTAACTGGAATTGGTCAGAAATCTCCTTTATAAAAGACTTGCTGTAAACAGAAGTTTAAAGGTAGCACACAGGAGCAGATTTGTAAAAAAAAGTTTACTCTATATTTAATCCATTAGATAGCGGTTGATAGGTCTGAGGAAAGGGCTTAGTTGTAAGGGTTTCGGTCCTGGGTTTGGCTGGAACTCACCCTTACATAGCTATGGAGGTGACAGGCAAATCTCTCCCTGAACTGAGCAATTGGGATTAGCTATTTCTGAACTCACACTCCAGTTGCCTTGTTGCTGCCTTCTCTGCAGCTCTGCCCCTATTGGCTGTCCATGCTATTTAGTGTCAGTCATTCCACCAGGAAGGGGCTGAGCATAATTCTTTAATTCCTGTAACCTATGCTTGTTACAAGCACCTCTGCTTGGCCTGTCTCATGCCTTCCTGTGCTGAAGCGCCGGTGCTGGATCCCCTGTTATACAGCTTCACGGTTCAAGAAGCCTGTCTTCCTTCCTTCCTGAGGCCTTCATTGCTTCCAGTACCTACCCTGCTTCAGTAAGCCACTCTTGTGATGAAGTGCCTGCGCTGGATCTCCTGCGCTACAGCTTCACTGTTCCAGTGGCCTTCCTGCTTTGAAGTCACCTTCTTCCAGAGACTTAACTGGGTCGTAGCCCCTATGATTCAGCCTTTCCTGGTATTGTCCCCAGTCTGTGACCTCGACATCGGTCCTGTGCTGAAGTGCCTGTGCTGGATCTCCTGCTCTAAAGCTGCACTATTCCGGTGGCCGTTCCTGTTTTGGAGTCTCCACCTTCCAGAGTCTTTATTGGGCTGTAGTTCCTATGCTAAAGCCTTCCCTGATGCCAAACCCAGCCTGTGACCCCGACATTCGCTTCTGTACCACCTGCCTTGACCCCAGCCGGGACTTAATTTACTCTGATCTCTCCAACCATGACCCGGCTAACCACGATGACTGAATCCACAGTCCAGACCCGGCCTCATGGTCTCAGGTCGGTGTTTCTCTATCTCCACCTCAGCTCTGTGGTCCGGTCCTTGTTTGTGGGGAGTACGTCGGTTACATTAGTGCGCAGAATCGTCACCATGATTGTACCTGCTTTGATAAAGGATTAAATATAGAGAAGCTTTTCTACATTCCTGTGTTCTTTATTCAAACTTCTGTTTACTACCAGTAAGCCAGCCTTGAGATGCTTGGGTCAAAGGAAGGTGAGCACAAGTGAGAGAATACTTTATGCTGAAGATTTGTGAGTGCCAATTTGCCGTTTTATGTTTTATTTTATTTTTTATTTATTTTTTCAAACGTTTTTATTAGGCACAATCATCTTTACAGACATTGGTTTTACATTATCAGTGTTGGCCTAATACAGATGTATTTTCCTTGTTCATGCGGAGGGAGAGAGAAAGAAAGGAAAGAACCCTTATGGCCAAGTCATGGTCCCTGGGGTGTGGAAAAAGAAAGAGAAGAGGGGAGAGGGGGGGGGGAGAGAGAGGGAGTCATTCCACCCTCCCCTCGTCTGGTCGGGTACCGGCATCCATCCTTCACGGCCTTACTGTGGTTCAGATCCGTCTGGGGTTGTATCCTGATTTGGTTCGGATTAATGCGTTAACCAGGGTTCCCAGATTTTATAGAAACCTTCAGTTGAGCGTTTCAAGAAGGCTGTGAGTTTTTCCATACTCATAACATTGTTAACTCTTTTTTTCACTAGCTGTTTGGTGGGGGGCGCTATCTTCTTCCAAGAGTATGCGACTGAACACCTTGCTGCTGTTAGAATAAAGGAGACTAATTTCCATACTGGGCGATCGATGTCCTCTATCGGTCTACCCAGTAGGAAGGTCAGTGGATCTATAGGAATTGTGAGGCCTGTGACCTCTTTAATCAAATCTTGGACCATAAGCCAGTATTTCTGAATTTCTGGACATGACCACCAGATATGGGCCATGTCCCCTCTATGTCCACAGCCTCTCCAGCATAGATCTGAGGCTAGAGGGTAGATTTGTTTTAACCTCACTGGGGTAAGATACCAATGATACATTATTTAATAGATGTTTACCTTAACCGTGGTACAGATGGAAGTTCCTGAGGCCGCGTCCCATATTTCCTCTCAGTCCTCTCCTTCAATAACTATGTCCAATTCCGCATCCCATTTAAGCATTTCTGAATTTCTGGACATGACCACCAGATATGGGCCATGTCCCCTCTATGTCCACAGCCTCTCCAGCATAGATCTGAGGCCAGAGGGTAGATTTGTTTTAACCTCACTGGGGTAAGATACCAATGATACATTATTTTATAGATGTTTTCCTTAACCGTGGTACAGATGGAGGTTCCTGAGGCCGCGTCCCATATTTCCTCCCAGTCCTCTCTGTCAATAACTATGTCCAATTCCGCTTCCCATTTAAGCATATAGTCGTGAGCGGTAGAGTTCGCCGGATTCTCCATGCCGGCATATATTTGTGTTATTAGACCTTTTTGATGTACTCCTTCGCGACAGAGTTTCTCAAATTTTGTGAGAGGGGGGAATTTCAATGATGGGGACATTTTTTGTAGAAAGTGTCGAATTTGGAGAAACTTAAATGTATCCAGGTGGGGTAATTTTAATTTGGTTCACAATTCTTGGAGACTCAGGAACTGTCCATCGCTCAGCAAGTCCGCGATCGCTCTGATCCCCATGTTTTAAATAGGTTGAATTGTCGGGTTTCACACCCTGGTGGGAATTTAGGGTTGTCAAATATTGGAGTGAGCTGAGAGCAAGGGGACGAGAGTAGGAATTTAGTTTTAGTTTTTGCCCATATGTCCCAAGTATGTTTCATTGCCGCCAGCCCGAATTTGGGCGCCATGTCATTTCCCCTGTCACCGCTCCAGAGAAAAGCTGGTAGAGAAGGCGTTCTGGAGTAATGAGATTCAATTGCTAGCCAACATAGCTTGTCCGGGTCCGAGTTCCACATGACCGCCTGTTTTAATTGGGCTGCTTGGTAATATCTATTAATGTCTGGGACCCCCAGTCCTCCTTTTGTCCTAGACGTCATAAGAACCGACCTAGCTACCCGGGGTCTCCTTCCGTTCCAAATAAATTGGAGGATTTTATTTAGGATAGTTTTTAATTCAGAACCAGGGACATGGATCGGGAGCGTCTGGAAATAATGTAATAATCTGGGGAGTATATTCATTTTAACTGAGATTATTTTCCCGATCCATGAGATCTGGTATTTTTCCCATTTATCCAGATCTTTTATAATTTTCCTAAATAGGTTGGGATAATTATTTTGGTATAGGGAGCAATAGTTCCTCAATACATGTACTCCCAGGTATTTGATGTATGTAGGGCTCCACTTATAATTAAAGTTTGTTTTCAATGTCCGCATCTCTGGTTCTGATAGATTTAAGTTGAGGGCTTCTGACTTATCATTGTTAATTTTGTATCCTGATATTTTGCCAAATTCCTTTAATTCTTTGTTTAAGTTGGGAAGGGAGATCTGGGGCTGCGTTAATGTTAATATGATATCGTCTGCGAACAATGAGATTTTATAGTTTATTCTGCCAATTGGTACCCTCTGTATATTTATATTGTCTCGTATTTTAGATGCTAGTGGTTCAATTGTTAGGGCGAAGAGGAGGGGGGACAAAGGGCATCCCTGTCTCATTCCATTTTTAATTTCAAATTTTTTTGCTGTACCCCCCGGGAGTTTCACCAGTGCAGACGGGCTGCAGTACAGCGCTCGGACTCCCGCTAGATACGCATCTTTGAAGCCAAATTTCTGCATTGTTTTGTCAAGAAATATCCAATCAATTCTATCGAACGCCTTCTTTGCGTCCAGGCTTAACAGAACCGCTTTGGTAGCTGTGAGGTGGGCATGATCAACTATATTTATAATTTTACGGGTGTTGTCTGAGGCTTGTCTGCCAGATACAAACCCCACCTGGTCGTTGTGAATTAATCTCGGTAGGATGGGATTCAGTCTATTTGCCAGGATTTTGCTGTATAGCTTAAGATCGTTATTTAGTAGGGAGATTGGTCGGTAGCTCCCACATACTGTAGCAATGGGTCCCTAAACTCTTTGTGGATGATGGCGAGATTGGCCTGGGTCATTGATGGGGGGATTGGGCTGCCCTCCATGAATGAATTGAATAAGCTGAGTAGGTGTTTAGTTAGGATCAGGGAGAATCTTTTGTAATAAACATTGGAGAAGCCGTCGGGGCCAGGGGCTTTTGAGATTTTTAATGTTTTTATTACGTCTGCCAGCTCTTTTGGGTAATTTTTGCGTTAAGCATTTGATTCTCCTCCTCTGTCAGTGTTGGTAGGAGGCAATCGGGCAGGTAATTACTAATAGGTTCAGTGGCTGGTGTCCCCGTGTTCCCACCCTGAGCCTTGAGGTTATAAAGTTTAGTATAAAATGCGGTAAATTCCTCCGCTATTTTCTGTTCGTTATAGATTATTTCTCCTGATTTATTTTTTATTGCTGTGATCTGGGAACGCTTCTGTATACCTCTTAGTTTGCTCGCCAAAAGTCTGTCGGCCTTATTGCCCTTGTCATAGTATTTCTGACTAGTCCATGTAAGAGCTTTTTCTACTTCTTCCATTTGGGCTTGTTTTAGCTCATTCCTGGCTGCGCTCAAGGTTTTGTAAATCTTTTTCAAGGGGTTGGATTTGTGCTGTTGTTCCAGCTTAATTATTTTGGTTGTGAGATCTGTTATTAATTTCACCTTGGCCTTCTTTCTGTGGGATGCAATTGAAATAAAAGTTCCCCTAATTGCTGCCTTATGGGCTTCCCACAGAACTGCCGGAGAGTCTACTGTGCGCCAGTTGAGAGCGAAGTACTCCCTAAGAGCCTTTCTAATTTCTTTTTCTACCTCCGGGTGGTTTAGTAGAGAGTCGTTCAGCTTCCAGGTGTAGGCGGTTAATTTATGAAATGGTGTGGATAGGGTTAATGTGATGGGGGAATGATCTGACCACGTAATGGGGCCTAAGTCCGAATTTGTGCAGGCTTCCAGGATATTTTTGGTAGCAAAAAAATAGTCTTTACGAGAGTATGACTGGTGGGGTGCGGAATAGAATGTGTAATCTTTTTGGCCCTGGTGTTGGATTCTCCAGATGTCCATTAAGGAATATTCCTTAGTAATCGTTTTAAATTGTTTCTCCATCCTCTGGGGTGGAGCTCTGTGTTGGCCTTGTTGGCCTGAGGTTCTGTCCTCCGCAGAGTTTATGGCCATATTAAAGTCTCCGCCCACAATCAACGAAGATAGGTAGGTAACAGTTTCTAACACTGCTTTCAGGAATTCCGTTTGATTATCATTTGGCGCGTAGATGTTGATCGGAGCGACCGGCGAGCCAGCCAGTGAGACATATACCATTAGAAATCTACCCTCTGGGTCTGAAGTGGTTTTGGTGAGATTAAATGGGGTTCCTTGTCAGAGCAGGATCGCTACTCCCCGCTTTTTACTGTTAAATGACGAGAAGAAACCCGTAGGGAATACATTGCTAATCAATTTGGGCAGCTCTTGGAATGTAAAGTGCGTCTCTTGGAGAAAGATGATATCTCCCTTGGACTTTTTCAGCTCTATGAGCGCCAGTCGTCTTTTTCTATTATTATTCAGGCCCTTTACATTTAGTGATACAAGTTTAATTGCGGACTGACTAGCCATTTGGACGAGAGAGATTAGTGTCCATCGGGGTCTCGCCCTTCCCACCGGGGAGATCCTGGTTCGTTGGTTCAGATAACCTTTTTAACGCTTCTTGATGGTGCTGTTTGAGTATGGGTGTCAGGCCCGCCCGACGAGGGGTTGGGTGGGAGGGGGGCAGGGCAGGTCGAGAGGGGGGGGGAATAGGCTGCTGGGACAGGGTCAGCAGCAAGAGGCAAAGTGGGACGAGGTCAGCTAAGGACCTCCAATAAGTACGGCCGGGATTGGCTACCGGCATTTTGGCGTAAGGCCCAATGGGGGGAATCCGATGGCTCAGGCATGGTCGTGCAGGGAAGGTGCGGACCCTTGTACTTGCTTAGTGTAAGCTCTACCTTAGTTTAAGAGGGGAGGGGGGAGGAAGGAAGGGGAGGGGGGAGGGGGGTAAGGGGGGGAGAAGGGGGAGGGGGGAGAGAGGGGGAAGGGGGGGAGGGGGGAGAGGGGGGAGAGGAGGGGGGGGAGAGGACGGGGGGAGGCAGGGGGGGAGAAGGGGAGAGGGGAGGGGGGAGAGGAGGGGGGGGGAGAGGACGGGGGGAGGCAGGGGGGGAGAAGGGGAGAGGGGAGGGGGGGAGAAGTGAGGGAGGGAGAGGAAGGGGGAGGGGAGGAGAGGAAGGGGGAGGAAGGGGGGGAGGGAGGGAGAGGAAGGGGGGGAGGGGGGAGAGGATGGGGGGGAAGGGGGAGGAGGGAAGGGGGAGAGAGGAAGGGGGGGAAGGGGGAGGGGGGGCGGAGAGGGAGAGAGTCAGAATGACAAGAAATAAAGCAGAACAGTGCATACACGTCCCCAGGAGCCGTATCAAGTACTGATATAATTCTGCATAGCCCTGTTGACCAGCTTAATAGCTTGTTGCCCCTCGCGGTGGTGAAATTGTACAGAAAGCCCCAGGGGGGGGGGATAGTTCTGGGTTGATAAACTGCATAATATTACATTTCAAGAATGCTGTCAGATAACTTGCTGGCTAATGCCGTGGTTTTTGCCTAAGCTTGCTGGGAAGAGGGGGGGGGGAGGGAGAGGGGACATAACATGGTGATCTTTCTGAAAATCCTTAAAACCAGCGTAAGAAGCGTGTGAACAACTCTTAACAAGCTCAGTATATGGAGAGCATTATAACCTCTCTTTTTGTCAGTAGGTCAAGCTTATAGGTTTTGGTCCTGAGGAAGGGGAGGGGAAGGGGAGGGGAAGGGGAGGGGAAGGGGAGGGGAAGGGGAGGGGAAGGGGAGGGGAAGTGGGAGGGGGAAAGGGGGAGGGGCGGGCGGGGGGAAGGGGGATAGGGGGGAAGGGGGAGAGGGGGGGGGGAAGGGGGAGAGGAGGGGGGAGGGGGTAAGGGAGGGGAGGGGGGGGAGTGGGGAGGGGGGAGGAAGGGAAAACTCCTGACATAGACATAACATGGAGATCTTTCTTACAGTCCTTAAAATCAGCGTAAGAAGCGTGAGAACCACTCTTAACAAGCTCACTATATGAAATGCATTATAACCTCTATTTTTGTCAGTAGGTCAAGCTTATAGGTTTTGGACTTGGGGAAGGGGGGGAAGGGAGGGAAGGGGGGATGGGAAGGGGGGGAAGGGGGGGAAACTTCTAACATAGACATAACATGGAGATCTTTCTAACAGTCCTTAAAACCAGCGTAATAGGCGTGAGAACAACTCTTAACAAGCTCAGTATGTGGAGAGCATTATAACCTCTCTTTTTGTCAGTAGGTCAAGCTTATAGGTTTTGGACCTGGGGAAGGGGGGGGGGGAAATCCTAACATAGACATAACATGGAAATCTTTCTGACAGTCCTTAAAACCAGCGTAATAAGCGTGAGAACAACTCTTAACAAGCTCAGTATGTGGAGAGCATTATAACCTCTCTTTTTATCAGTAGGTCAAGCTTATAGGTTTTGGACCTGGGGAAGGGGGGAGGGAAAGTGGGGGAGGGAGGGGGAGAAAGGGCGGGGAGGGGGGGAAGGGGGGGAGGGGGTGGGGAAGGGGGGGGGGGAAACTCCTAACATATACATAACATGGAGATCTTTCTGACAGTCCTTAAAACTAGCATAATAAGCGTGAGAACCACTCTTAACAAGCTCAGTATGTGGAGAGCATTATAACCTCTCTTTTTGTCAGTAGGTCAAGCTTATAGGTTTTGGACCTGGGGAAGGGGGGGGGAGATGGGGTGTGGGGAGATAAGAGGGGGGGGGTTGACAGGTAACACAACAGCTCATTGCATTAATGTTTTTAGGTATCATGCTGAACATAAACGGGATACTTCCTGCGCTTGCTGGTCGGGGAAGAGGGGGAGGGGGGGGATGTATGTTTTATTTTTATAAAATATTCTTTAAAAATAGCTTGAAAACTAATTCCAAACCCGCTAATTTCCTGTCTACCATGCTACCTGATGCAACCTTTTTTCACAAATAACAGATACAGGCATACCCCGCATTAATGTACGCAATGGGACCGGAGCATATATGTAAAGCGAAAATGTACTTAAAGTGAAGCACTACCCTTTTCCCACTTATCGATGCATGTACTGTACTGCAATCGTCATGTACGTGTATAACTGATGTAAATAACGCATGTGTAACAGGCTCTATAGTCTCCCCGCATGCGCACAGCTTCGGTACAGGTAGGGAGCCGGTATTGCTGTTCAGGACGTGCTGACAGGCGCATGCGCATGCGCGGGCTGCCATCTGACTATTGGGCGAAATGTCCTTACTCGCGAGTGTACTTAAAGTGAGTGTCCTTAAAGCGGGGTATGCCTGTACACAAATAATGGCCTTCATCGCTTCCTGTACCACTTAGTTGCCACGCTAATGTCAACCATTCACCGCACACCTTCCTCTATGTGGTCTAAGTTGCTGGAGCTACTGACTCCTTTACCAAATGCACCACTTCAATGAACTCAGGTTGGCACTCTTACTACTATTAGTGGTGGTGTAGCAACCCAGGCCCACACCATTTTAAACTTGGATGCCAGAGAACCCCAGCTGCTGCAGTTCACAAGCTTCCTCTCCTTCACCACTCATCCTCCCCTCTTCTCCTCCATAGTAAAAAATACATTCAATATATAATACAAAAAAGAGAGAAAACAATTGTTGAAATCTGTACAATAAAACACTACACTAACATAAATATTCTATTCACTATAACATTTTAACTTAATGAACTATGAAACTATACTTAAATTATCTAACTGTGCTAACTTTAATAACTTGAACTATATATAACTATAAATATATGTAGCAACTAACTAACCACAAAACAGCTTATTTTTATGTTTATATTTTTTTTTCTCTCGTCTTCACTTTTTCTCTTACTTTCGGGCTTTCAGTTCGACCAAGTTCTTATACACTGCTATCTCACTTATATTCCTGGGAAATTTCTCAGGCAGCGTGAAAAAATGCAGCATCTAAAATGAATTCGACAAAATTAAATGCATTGTGGCCTTTAGTGAAATTTAGCAAAACGCAAAAATTGAAGGAAAAAACGCAAAACATTTTTCTTTCTCCATTTTGAAGAGCCACGTATAGCTCCAATACAGACTTTTGTGGCTCTGACATTGAGAACATCAGCTACACTTTTTCATCATATCGATTGATACATTATTATTTTTTTGTTATTATTCCTGGGTAATTTGCTTCTCCTGTTGTAACAGTGTTTCCGGTTTTATATGCTCTTGTTGCAAAAGCTGAAAACCTCAATATGTCTATAATTCTTATCTCACATACTGTACCAGACATATGGTATGTCAGCTTTCACAGACCAACAAGGAATTCTGAAACAACTCAATTAAAAACAGGCATTCACAAAATGTACCTAGATTAGATCACATGGGGTCTTGGCTTGTTTTAAGTTTCTAAATGTATTTTCCCCATCTTTATCTTGCTTTCTTTCTCTCTGTGGTGTAACAGCATATCAGTTTGTTTTGGTTTGTTAAACCACATGTGTTATATGAGATCAGAAAAAGGACGGAATTTAATAACGTGCATAACTTTATGAATTTGGGATGAATAACCCAGGAATATGGTGGCAGTAGCCTTTGCTTACTTCAAGTGTAGCTGCGCAAGTTAGCATTTGTCAATGTTTACTTACTATTTTGAAACCCATGCATAGTTTGAGTGCGCTGCAAATCCCTCTAGAAAAAATCTTTTGTAAAGCTGAAGAAGTAGAGGTATTTCCATCATTCCAGTGCATTGATGCCTTTGAGCATGTGCACATGATAAGGGATATATTACATGAATTAAGCTCACAAAATATGCACTGTGATGGATATCAAGCATTATCTGCTATATTGATTAATATAGAATATCTCCTTAGAACTCTTGGGCAGCTGGGTGCAACTGAGAAAATAAAGTATATTAAATTTAATTAAAATAGCATATAAATATATATTTTACATTACAATGTGTTTTGGCAGATACATGGTTACATACTGCACATAATAAGGTATGCACAAAACAAAATTGCTAACCGTAATAATGTGGTAGGATTAATGTGAGAGAATAGAGTTATTATCTAAATAGTGTTGACTCAAATGGTAAAAATGACAAATAATAATAATAAAATAAGAGATGAATAATCGAAAGTGCAAGAAATAATAAGACATTAACCATTAGTGATAGATTAGTCAAGACAATTAGTATGTAGATCTAAAGAAAGTCCAGAGGGCTAGGGTCCAGATGAAAATTCAAATTATTAGTCCAAATAGTTAAAGTCTCAAAGGAAGGTCTATCAGGGGTTAATAGGTTAATCCACCTTGTAAATTCAGAAAGGTTATGAGGAATCACAATACCATGGTCCTAAGACGAACCTTGTCCCAATAGTAAACCTAAAAATATCTAAAGAAAAGTGCACGCAGACTCATAGTATAATTCTTTCTTTTAATATAAAAAGAAAAAAAAAAGAAGGACACACAGATAATAAGCGTGATTATTAACAGTATGTGTGCTTTTGGTTTCAAAATTTTTTTGTGTTTTGGTTTTTGATTTTTACCAAAATGTGGTATAAAATAAGTATGCAGGAAAATGATAAAATACATAATAAAGCAAGAGGAAATGCTTAAAATAAGTATTACATCATAAAAACAATTAGGAAAATAATAATAATATTAATACAATTGACATTTTTTAAATAATATTAAAATGATATGGAAGGAAACACCCCGAGTTTTCAAGTCAATTGTAGAGATGGGCCTGTTTTGTTTCAAAATAATTTTTGTCTGTGGTTTTGATTCTAAAAATCTGAAGGGTTTTTGTTTTGTATTTGGTTGTGGATTGCAAAGTTCTGATTTCATACACCTGGTTTTGACAGTCTCTAGGATTTTCCTGACACAAGGACACTTTGGAGGAATGCTCACCCTAATGCATCAAATCTCATGCTTTTATGCAGTGCAGAACAGGAGATGGAATGTAACCCTGCATTGTTTTAGAGAGTGGGAATTTTAAGATTATCATTTTTCACAAGTGCTGACCTTTTAGTTAAACAAGGTCAGCCATTATATACTGTACATAAAAGAAAGGCGCAGATGAAGTGCATTTCTGCTAAATCAGATGGCTTTAGAGACAAAATGTATTCCTTTATTGAAATACATAACTATTCATGTGGTTTGGATCTCACAATGTTTTTCTTCTTGTCTGCCTGATGGTGGATCTTAATTAGTGATTAATTAGACCATCTTTATTTGCTTGTGTTTTAAAAACTTGCTCAAAAAAATTGCTTGCATGAGATCTTTCCATCTCTCCTGATGCAGGATTATTATTTATACCAGTTTCATGATTCGATAATACAGGTTTTTAAGTCTTCTTCTCTGCTCTAGGTTTAGTAATATAATAATGATATTGATATTATCTATGTCTTTGTAAATTAGTCATTTAGAAAATGTACCAGCATTTAATGCACTACAGTATATATATATATATATATATATATATATATATATATATATATATATATGCAAATATAACTGTATGCTCATCTGCATGTCTTAGGCAGGTCTGCAACCCCGCCTTTCCCCATTATCACCCAGCATACAGCACTTCCACTGCAGCAAGGGATTCTGGGAAATGACATGCAAATGAGCACACAGTGTCACTTTTTGCCTCAATAACCATTTTTAACATGGTTCCCTATAGGCTTAAGCTTGCTGCATGGTCACAGCTTTGAGCACAGCCAGGGTTAAGGTGCATATATATATATATATATATATATATATATATATATATATATATATACATATATATATATATATATATATATATATATATACATATATATATACATATATAGTATGTATATATATATATATATATATATGTATATATATTCTGATATACTGAGTATATATATATATATATATATATATATATATATATATATATATATATATATATATATATATATATATATATATATATATATATATATATATATATATATATATATATATATATATGCTGGGGCCAGGAGTAATGTATGATGTATTGAAACTTTTGAAAGTCCCAACATACAGTTTTTAACATAGAACCTAAAAAATATGGCAGAGTTCTTTCAATCTGACCATGCCTTCAAACCTTAATGGTAATAATGGTATGATACTTGGACCTTCAGGAATACTCCTTATCTTAGTCCCAAAAAACCTACAAGTAAATATATCGTCGGTGTAAAGCCTGCAGCTGAAAGCATCCAGTATTTAGTACTAAATGTACTCAAACATTATTTAACTTAAAACAGTGTAGTTATATCAAAAAAACAAAAATATAAGAACTTATAAAATGCAACATTTTAGGGCATCAGGGCCTATCTTACCAATTTACCACAGGTCATTACCAATAACAGTAATTTTATAATAAAACATTTACATGTACAGTACCACATATATAGGATATTCTCATAAGCCAACTACATTGCCTTCTGTTTATCCCAGGTTTATGGGAATCCAACCAATGCCAAATTCTTCTCAGGCTTTTAATAGCATTAGTGTGTCACATACAAGCTTAGCTACTGTATCAATCATTGGCAAATTTAAAGCCATTCTAAATAAAGCCACTTAATAATTCAACTCAATAACTCTAAAAGAAAATGAACCAAAAAACAGTGAGTAGCCAGCAGAAACCATCAGGAAAGGGCATTTCCTGACAAATGAGCTGCTGCCTCAAATCATTGTTATTTGTCCTCTCACATTAATATACTTTAATAATAGATTTGTTTGAATCATTGCTCTTTCTGCTCTACTGTTTACTACCCCTATGCTCTTCTTTGTTTACCTGTTTGTATTAATCAGTGCATTGGCAAGTCTGACCTATAGGAGGTATTTTTTGGAACCACTGCTGTATACAATTATACTATTTCTAAAAATAGGGGAATACCACTAGTGAGTAGGGAATATTAGAAGTTTTCGGGTTCTACAAATATATACACTAGATCTTTAAGTTGGAGATGATGGGTGTAATGGATTAGATTGTAGAAACCGAATAGATGGCTACAGTATGTGCCAATTGGCAGAACGTTGTGCTGGAGATTCCCGCATACATTAATTCACTTTAAACATACTCCTCAATGAAATAAAATTACCCTTGATTGGCTGGAATTCAATGTCTGCTTTTGTCAGCAATAAGCTCCATTCACATTTCCTCATGAGATCCATTGTATAAAACAATGTATACACAGATGTCACTAGGCATAAATGTTTGTGTATTGAATGCTTTACAGATACTTTGGGGTGGGAAAGAAGAATTTCCAAATGCTTTTTTGGCAGTACCTTTAAAAGGAGACATTTTGATTTCAGTAGTATGAAGGTCACAAAATGACTTTATAATGTGGCTCCTATATTCTTTTCCAGCTTAGCTCAGCTGCTATTAATGCACTATTCTAATTTATGGCTTTTGTTACAATTATATATATATTTTAGGTACCTCTAGGACTTAAGGAAGATCCAGGAAATGGAGCAAAAAGTGGAGCACAGCATTAAAAAAACTGAGGCTAAGCTAAAGTGGTCTGGATTAAAAAAAAAAGCTTTAATATTACACTGGTGACAACATGGAGGTGAGAACTCTGATGCGTTTTGCACTATTAGCGCTTTGTCAAAGTGTGAATAACATCTACTGACTACTGGTTATACATATGATTTGAATGTGCAGACATTGACACCTTGGCATCTATGCACAAATGTTTTACACTGTGTCAATTAGAGACTGACACGTGAATATCCATGACGTGAAGAAATGCCACATTGGCAACGAATTTGAATATTTGTGAAAACATTTCCCCATCTCTACTTGAAAGGTCGACACGACAACCTCATTAACAACACTCTGTCCCATCTCTGTAAACCATTTATACTTTTCCTCCTTAACCTCAGTATAAAATGAATCAGAAATTGTTGATCAGAAAACATTAAACAAATGTTTTGTCATAGAACTCTTACACTGTCCTCCATTCCCAACATATTGAAGACATATAGAAGTCATCATCAGAATATATTGTAACCAGAAAGACTCTTCATTCATAATTCTTTCAAGTATCAAATCCCTCATACGTCTGGAAAAACTGCAAAACTGTCAACGTTTTGGCTCTCTACAGGAGTCTTTCTCAAGAGTTCAGAAAGGCTCCTGTAGAGAGCTGAAACGTTGATATATTCTGTATATATATACAGACGAGACCACGAGTATTCTAAAGCTTGCCTTAAACTAGCCCGGTTACATCCTGGGTATGTGCTGGGTGTAACCTGGCTAGTTTAAGGCAAGTTTAAGGCATTTCTGCATTGACTAATGACCCATAGGATTAACACAGCAGGGGTCCCTGGCAGTCCCATTCAGTTTGAATGGGACTGCCAGGGACCCCCGCTGTTAATCTGATGGGCCATTAATCAATGCAGAAATGCTGGGTCTAGTTTAAGGCAAGTTTAAGGCATGTATCCAGCATGTACCTGGGTGTACCTGGGTCTTTTTGGTGATTACCACTGGTTTGTGTTAGAATAACCGTGGGCACAAAAATTACCATAAAACAAGCATTTTACCATTTTCCAGTGCATAATGTGTTTGTGTTTCTCATTGTGTTTTTGGATATCATTTGTCCCTAGAATGAAAGTGCTCCCACTAAGAGGTGCATGCACCATTTATTGCCAGTGCTTTTTAAACAATGTTTGCTTTAACATTTTTATTTATGCATCTAGTGCTATTTTTGTACAATCGTTTCAACAGTTTTCCACAATAAACTAAAAATTATATTTTCAAAATAAATTGGGTTTTACCTATGATACATCTAGCAGCACTATTATTTGCATAGGTATATACCTCATACTATACTATCATATAGAAATTAGACAGGTTCTGTTTTTTTGTGTGATTGATGTGAATTATTCCAGTAATTTCCTATTAGCAGAGAAATCTGACAAATATAGAAAACTATTAGTTGTGATTGTAAGGTAAACTTCCAAAGAACACAAATTATTTTTGACCTTAACAAAGAATAAATAACATTCCATTGACATGTAATCCTGTCCTGACATCTAATAATGTTTGTTGTGTTTGTTGGTTTGATCCTACATTATTATGTGATTAGTACTGTATATCCATGTATTTTTGTATCATGTTAGGAATTATTTGTGCTTATTCGTCAAATATGATTGAACTCAATTATTAGCTTTTTTTCTGTGAAATAATTTGCCTTTATTGAAACATTTCTGAGAATCTTAAAAATTAATTTCTGAAGTTGAATTAGGTCACTGGGTAATTATATATTATTATTTTTTTTTAAATGTTGTATAATAATTCAATGCAAGCTTTGGGAGACATCAAGAGATGTTGGTGTGATAACTTGTGTCTCTCACAGTAGAGACCAACTAACTATTTGGAGATGCAACCCCCTTGAGTACAGTAGGGGGAGGGTACAGGTCTGAACCTGGGATTGGGTAGAACACAGACCTGATTTCACCTCCTCCCCTGTCACTTAAGGGTACTGCCTGAGTGGGAAACCCCACGATTGGGCCTAACATTGTCTGCTGTTACCAGGACTAATATGTCAGGACAGGGCAGCGTAGTAGCCAGACATGGCATGGCTACACCTCCTTCTGATGGAATCCAATGGTCCCTCACTTAGAGTCAAATGTGTTGTACCATCTTACAGTTGATAAAATGGAACCAGAATAATCACAACAGTGTTTATTACAGTAGAATGCACACATGATAACATCTCCTGCAAAAAAAACCAGTACATCACAGTTTAATATGAAATAACAATCTTATTACTGTCCGGACAGAACCCAGGTCCCTCGCAATGTGGAGAACCTAATTACTCAATAATAATGTTGCGGGTCTGGTTTCCTAACTAGTGCCCCAGTACTATCTGGCACTGTAGATGAAAATACCCTTTTTGGGTTTCGCTCTGAAACGTACTCCATCCTATCAATATAGATTGATCTGCCTAC
This sequence comes from Ascaphus truei, assembly GCF_040206685.1. NCBI lineage: Eukaryota > Metazoa > Chordata > Amphibia > Anura > Ascaphidae > Ascaphus > Ascaphus truei. The sequence goes on along the minus strand of NC_134484.1, from coordinate 432,728,811 downwards.
CTTCCACACTCTTACAAGGTATGCCACCCATTATTCTAAGTGATAGAAGGTACTTTTACTGTGCGCCTTGATGTTGGCCCTAATGACATCATTTAGCCATTGTTCTCGGTTCTCTCTGCCTCCCTCATTATAGGTTCTGGAACGTAGGGATACTCAAACCCATGCGACTGTCTATACATCTGCACTACATGTTGCTCAGCCCTACTATTCTTAGTCAGTCTACGGCCTTCAGCCTGGTCTGGTTGTACCCAGAACAACGGTTCCTGTACAGGTGGACCGCAGTACCTGTGATTACCCCCTTAAGCTGAACTATACCCAGGCATATCTCATGCTCCCTGCGTCTTAAGGCCTCAGCTGATTCCTCGGGACTAAACTCTCCCTCAGACCACCAGTGATCCACTATGTCACCTGCTTTCAACAGAAACCTGGTGAAGTGCATATATGGAACATACCCCTGAAACCTAGGGTCCCACAATGGTAGTGATTTGACTGGGGCCGCTACAGTGGACCCTGAGCCTGAAGTGTTTTTTAGGAGAACCCTGATGTTTCCTATCGTACTGACATTGCATATCCACTCCCCCCAGAGGTCACATTGTCCGCAATATCCTCCTCATCTAATTCATCCCCAAAGTACCAGTCCCGCCAGTCCTGAGAAGGCGTTGCCGGTTTCAGAAGACTCCGAGCTTGCCGTTTAGGGTTCTTTGAAAAAGAGGGTCGTTATAGCATGGTGGAGATGGTTCTAGTCGTAGCGCCTGGGGAAGTAAAGCATTTCAAGTCTCGGTTAGAGTCATTGGTCTGTACCCCATCCTGACTGGATACCAGTGATATGCTAACAATATGAAGCTCCGTAAGGGACTGTGGCTTGTGACCCATTAGACGTTTACACCTTATCAAGAAGGGGACATAGGGGTTCCCAAAGTGTGAGCCTGAGGAAGTTTGCTGACGCAAGCGAAACGTGTTGCTCGTCCTACTGTTGTTTCTTGTATACCGGCGGCTTCCGTAGCCAGGAAGCGAGGAGTGCGTTCCATAGCACACTGTGCGTTCCAACACTTCAGTCCGCTGCAGACACTGAAGGAAAGGATCGCTGCTGCGGGAGGCATCTCTGCAACCTGCCTGCATCCTGCCGGGATAATGTATGTGCTGTTCACATTTTTTTATTGTGTCATGTGTTATTAAATTAGTACTTTTTACATCTGGGTTTATATCTATTTTGGGGGACCCTGGAGGATTAAAGGACTCGAGTTCCATCAGAATTGCAGCGGGCAGTCCAAGACCTTCCCCTCTACTGAGTTAACCCTCAAGGGTTCCACTCACACAGGCCCGTGTGAGTTTTTTATACGATTATATGCTTTCCTTTTATTATTTTACTCTCCACCTACTGATACCTACCCTTGGATCTTGTATCATTTGTTGGGGAAACTTGGTATCCTGAGTATTTGTGCTCCAGAGCAGCTGCCAGATGACAGGCGTACGGTTCTAGCATAAACTCCTCTACAGAGTTAAACCCCTATGGGTTTTTGCTCACACTAGTCCGTGTAAGTATTGTTAATAACTTATTTTGTTCTCACCACTTGGAGACTTTCTGTCTCCTGTAGGCCATTTGTATTAATTCATACACTACACCTATGTGTTTTTCTTGGACCTGTGTCATACTCGCGCTCCCCTTGTTTTTTCCTATCTTTGTGACCAATTACATGGCCCTGATATCGGGCCATTTCTTTGGGATAAGTGTCTTAGTGCTCACCGGAGTCACAGCCTTTTTGCGTTCCAGGTGTGCCCGTACATAATCCAGTGACCCTTGCCAGTGCTAGGTGCATCAATACTTACCGGAGTGGGAATCGGCAGTTCCTCGTCCGCCCATGCGGTCGCCTTCCTGTTGACGTCATCAGGTTCCGGTCTCTAGGGATCCTGGTAGAGGTCGATGTCCTGCACTGGAAGTACGTAGACATCCAGTCTTTGTGTGGGTGTGTCATCATCATCCTCCACGTAGGGATCGCTGTAGCCCGGTACCTTCTTACCAGAAGTCTAATCAGTTCCTTCTGGGAGTAAGGAGGTGAACTCTCACCACTCCGCTGACTCGCTGGAACTCTGGGACTCGCCAATTGGGACGCTGGTGTGCCGACCAGGCCGCTAGGAACCGCCACCCATGGGATGCTCCTTCGCCACTCAGGAAACACTGTCACTGTCATTGGGACCAGACTGAACCATAGTTCGATGTTACTGTAGTCATCTTTGACGGAATCTGTAGGGTTACACACCGGCTGGCAAAACACCACAGACCCCCGGTCACTGCTCTGACTTGATGACTGTAGGGACACCTCAGTGGAGGATAGGCACTGGAGCATTGCACCGTCATCTATGGCAATCAACAGGCAGCGTTTTAGCTCCTATGCCATTACTGACTGTGGCTCCACCTCACCCCAGGCAGTCACCTTACCAGGTTGCTCATTCTCCGTTGATTCCGACTTACAGACCATCTCTGGCACCATCTCTGGGACTGGGTCTGGAACCATCTCAGGAATCATCTCAATCATTGGGGTACACAGACCCCCTGTAGCATTCACTGGGGCAAACGGGCCCTCAGGAACCTCATGGCTGATATAGTTGTGTCATCATCGGCCGCCCAAGTATTGGGGTCAGCCGCATCTTTCGTAGAGAAGGCCGTAGGCCTTAGCAGCATTGGCTTTAGATAGTGTGCTACGCACCATGGACACATAGCTCCCCAGAGAAGGTCTCCACCCAGGAAGTCACACATGGGGCAAAGGCACTTCAAGTATCGTGTCCCTTCTACCTTCACTACAGGAGGCCTCCTGGCAGAGGGTAGTGGGATAAGTCACAGCTTGCCATCTCTTTCTTGGATGAATTGCTTTGAGGTAGGAGAACAGATAAGGTAGCTCCTCTCTCTCTGCAGGCTCAGAAGAACTGAGGGTGCGGTCGGCAACCTACGGCTCCTCCCTTAGTTGAGATAGTCTTTTGGCATTGGCTGTCACTGTGCCTCCTCCCTCTGGTGGAGATTAGAGTAGGGGCGTACTGGGACAGGGCATGAATTTGGTTCCACTCTGAGCCAGTCACAACACTTGGATAGGGTCCTGGCTTTTCGCGCCAAACCCTTGCAACAATTGAGCATGCAACTTTTCTGCATGCTGTACATTCGCTCTCCAGTCTTGGCGGGAGATGCCATCTTGACTGATGAACTTCATATGGTGTGTTGTTGAACAGAAGAACCACCATTTTAAGTTCACTGATACAGGACCACATGTCATACACGATTCAGGCAGGAATCTGTTCTCTGTAGTTCCTTACAGCACATGGTTTTACTGTCTACCAAGTGTAGGTGTACCCCAGGCTAGCAAAGCTCCTTCTGATATTCTGCACTTGGTCACAGTCCATTATGAGGACTCTGTGGTTTACTGTGTGTCAATGGCTAGTGATACTGTGGTGGTTACTCAAACAGAATACGGAAGGCACTTCCCCTAAGACACCACCAAGTCAGTACCTTACATGCCACCCCATCTGGCCCTGACACCCTAGTCTCCTTCAGGTGATCCTGGCAAATAGATCCCCTCCAGATGCTCTATGCATCATGCTGCAGGGTGACTTCAAACAGCAATAGCACCCTTATCACACAGCTCGTCCTGTGGATCAGCGTAGGCTGCAGTTCACTTGACACTCTACCTTGCTTCCCTCTCTGTATAGCACTCATTCTGGAAGCGTATCTGTAAACTTCAAGCTTTGTGTCTCTGAAAGCCTGTCCTGTTGCTGCAGATCTAAGCAGCACATCCAAATGTAACGGTGTTTCCCCCACCCTAATGGAGATTCCCCTGTTACCAGGTGTATGGTGCATGCTACCTGTTGGCTCACAAGAGGCTGAGGTATTCGTCGATGTTTGTGGGGACTGCAGAATAGGCTTCTGGGTACATAACCAACATTTACTCCATGGTACTCAGTGGGGGCTATGCACTAAGTTCCGTGCTTTCGCGCCGGCCTGAAAAAAAATATCACATCCGATAAAAAATGAAGTTGGCGGCGCGATTCACTAAGGCCCTCAGCCCATTTTCTATCGGACGTGGCCAAAACTTGCTTATCTTGCGTGCAATGTTTTTTCCGTCTGCTAGCGCACTTAAACTTCCCGTACGCTAGCTGATAGAAAAAATAAGCCGCCTGTGACATTTGCATGGAGATTCTGCCTCTCCATGCAAGGCTGTTACAGGTATCGTACACTAAATAAATACATTTGAATAATAGTGTACATGAGCAGGGGGTCTCCGGAGCTGAACAGCATTGGTTTCAGGTCCGAGGACCCCCTACTTCAGGAGATACAGGCCCCGTTATGGGGTGCTGGTATCCCCTGCAGAATTTCAATGTCCCGGTCACGTTACACGGCTGCTTGAAAGTGCAGGGGATACCGGCACCCCATAACGGGGCCTGTATCTCCTGAAGTAGGGGGTCCTCGGACCAGAAACCAATGCGGTCAGCTCCGGAGACCCCCTGCACATCTACACTATGAAACACATGTATATTAAAAAAAGTTTTAACAAACATCAATACACGACCCCCCCCCCCCCACCCTAACAATACAGTACAATAATGTGCAAAATTACTATTATCCAGATATGGATAATAGATTATTTGCCCATTATTAAACACTGCATTAGCATACCTAAATAAAGTAAATAAAAACAGTAGCCAGCTAATCCAATGAATACAAGCAGTAACAACATCAACAATGAATTAATTAAACCATTAACCAATGAAACCAATTAATTCCTTAACCAACTCAAAATGAATAGTAACACTAACCAATCAAACCAATGAATTACTACAACATTAATGAATGTAAACATTAAAAGACAAAGAAATACATTCAAACAATATCTGAAGTAACCATAAAACGCATTAGCTAACATAATACAACATTAACTACAAACGAACACCAATCGCAAACATTTCATTACATTAATGTAATGCCTGTATGCCCGCAGACTTGGCCAGTCCCCAGTACTGAGGTAGGTAAGGGTATAACACGCACCCACAGCAATGAGGGTGGGCCCGGAGTGTGGTAATTGTGTTGCCGGGCCTGGTGAGAAAGGGCAATTTCCAATATGGCGGTGCCCTTACCGGCGTCCCGCCGAGGAGCTCCGGTGACCTGTTTGCCCCACCAACCGCCCGCAACTCCCGGCACTTGCCGGGTGCACCCGCGCACCTCCGCAGCTATATCTTGAGGTAAGGTGGGCCAATGGGGACCCATGGGGGACCTGGCTAAACATGCTTCTCTTAAATTAGAGGATTCTAAAAAGTTCAGATTTGAAAAAAGTTGTTATGTTTAGCTTTATTGACTCCCTAAATCATTAATATATCATCTGCAGATCTCCACCAATATTTCGCTTTTTTAAATAGTGGAAGAGTGTACATTTATTCAGAATAATAGATGCTGTCATGGAAATACACCTTTCCCCTTTTTAACATGCTGTAAAATTGAAGCTGCTTTCTGACCATCCTCCCCTAAGGTAGCAAAGATGTGTGAAAGGTATAACCCCAAGAGTGACACAGTGGTACTATCTGGCCCTCCATCCGTAATCCACTTCACCAAAAACTTTTGAAATAATAAGGTCAATGAATAAACAGGTTAATTATGGTTGACATTACGGTATACACTAACTGATGGAAGAGTTATTTACTGACATGCTGGATGGTCATATTACAGTTTTGTTGATCCAAAGACTGTCTTGTTTAGTGGGAATGTTGATACTGCCTGATTCATGACCTGCAGTTGTTTAGGATACTATACTGAAGCATGATATGGTTGAAAAGATTATGGGGGTTATTTATTAAAATGTAATAGTGCTTATTGGGGTACTTTCACACTGAAACTCGAATGGAGGTTAGTGGGTAATTTTATGCATTTTAATGAATATGTGATGAGTGGCACATCTATGAGTTTAAATGCTTTTTGAGTGTGTGTGCATACGCACAATTACTAATATATTACTGTGTGCATGCATACAATAGCATTGCAAGATAATAGGCACTTACTGTCCATTGCATGAAAACAAATATTAATATTCAAGAAAACATTCAGCTATCCTTCTCCAAAAGTGGAGAAACCCAATAACATCTGTTTTTTCTCTTGATTTTATATATATATATATATAAAGTTAACAGTATGTACATCATGACAGTGCCGTGTATGTGCATTTTACATTTCAAGTTGATTCATGTTGAACAGGGATTTTTAGTTTGAAGGAACTAAGACATTGTACTTTATGTTTACATTGCTAACTAGTGAATTGCGTTGTTAAATGACAGATTTATTTTTGCTCTGTGCGCACGTGTATTTGTGTATACATGTTTCTCTAGGTCTTAACACGGAAAGCTCCTGGAATGCATTCCTAGCTGTTGGCAGAACACCTGTTTACCAAGATTACAAAGTCAGGACATTTTGTTGTCCTTTTGCCAAAGAGTGATATTTGGCAGGACATTTTTTTGAGAATATCCAATGAGTACTTTTGTTCTATTATTTTTTCATATACCTTGTTCAGTTGATAAGCATATAAAGGGTTATAGAAAACAGTCAGCCTGCAAGGTATAATTCAAACATACTACGCATAGATCTCATAAGAAAAAAGCCAATTAAAACATTGAGGAATTACTCAATGAAACTGTAAATAAAATGTAAAACTCACAGTTTGACGTAAGAATAAAAATTGCACACCACGGTATACAGTATAGTGATCATTTAATTTTTTAAGCACTCTCTATCTAAAGAAATCCCATAATTAAACAATCATACTTAAAAAAAATATATTGAAAAAAGTATAGTGTGAACAGAGAGGGAGGTGTCATCAATCATACATGCAAACTTTCAAAATAATCTTTACATGCTTCACAATATACAAAATATCTGGTTAAACTGAAGATCGCTACATATCCAAACCATAAGTATCCATAATTTCACAGCAATAAGGGAACTTTAAGGAAATTGGTATCATTAATTCAACTGGTCCATCTTTCCATTTTCATCACAAGCAGAATTTGATTCAGAATATTGGCAAATTACGGAGTGTTCATTTGTTTCCAGAGTGTAGCTATTTAAAGCCAGAGACATAACATAACACACAGACAAAGCTCAGTGCACATCCAGAAAAACTTATATAGGGTACAGTGCCTAAATATACATGTATAAATAACTAATAAATAAAATGGTCTTTTAGTTTAACATTTCGGCCAAATTGTTGTAAGCCCTTGAGCCAATTACACGGCAGACCACGTGGTCTGCCGTGTAGTTGGCTCAAGGGCTTACAACAATTTGGCCAAAATATTAAACTAAAAGACCATTTTCTTTATTAGTTATTTATACATGTATATTTAGGCACTGTACCGTATATAAGTTTTTCTGGATGTGCACTGAGCTTTGTCTGTGTTTTATGTTATGTCTCTGGTTTTAAATATATATATTGCCATGCTCAGTAGCACTCCTCTGTGAAACTTATATGCTTATATATATGTTGTGGGTATTTTGGGGGTTAAATATGAGCTTGTAGGTGTTCTGTATGTTTCAGAATATAGCTATCACACATTTAACAGCCAAGATTTTTCTCTAGCTTAACCCCTATACAGGAGTGTATTTACTGAAGAATCCTCTGCCAACAATTTTGAAACTTAGGACAATGCAACCAAATATTGGTTAGAGAGCCTTGATGCAACTCCACCAGTGTACTGGAGCTAACTGTTAATAAATAAAATGTAGATGAACAGTCATATATAGAGATGGGCAAACCAGTCCAAATTCGTTTCCAGGAATTTCCCAGGTCTTCCTTTCAAAATCTGTTCCCACTGGGTAAAATCCGTAGATGGATTGTTTCAACTTCAACCCGTGTGGAATAGTTAAAATCCCCATATGTGGCTCAGTTGTGAGGCATTCAAATAATCCACCGATGAGATTAACCTAAATCAATTCTGTGGGTTGTGTTTAATTTGAATCCATCTTAGTACTGTAATAAAAAAATACAACTGATTAATCCGTCATAAGAATTTTTTTTTAAACCGCCGGCTGAGATGGTAGCCAGAAAAATTTCAGATGGATTAATTTGGTAAGTATCTCAAGCCACCTTTAATTCACAAGAATGATTGTCAATTTCTATCTATATAGCACCTTTTCCCCCACCCTATGTGAGTTCTGTTCACTACATGATTATTTCTGGTCCAGGAAGTTCTGAGTTGCTCCACGATGGTGTGGGGAGAATCAGTACAGTCTTTCAGGTTGCTTCTTTCTCATTTGCTGACACTCTTGTATGGCCCAGACATTAAAACAAACTGTTAGATGGTTCCAGATTCTTTATTGTCATCACAGCCAGAAGTGACAGTTCTTCCTAATCCCCTGAAGGTCACCTTAAGGCTTGAGGCCCATCTAGGCTCCCTCCTGATTCCTCCTATATCCCCTGGTGGACCCACTCCACAGGGAGAGGGAAGAGCACTCTAAGTTTTGGGAGAGTGTCAGTATATAACCTGGGGGATGGGCTTGTAACCCTGCCCCATAACATGTCAGGTCTGACACTGATATGTAATTATGTGATGCCTATGACCCAACCAGTATCCTCCCCTGGATGATACTCTCTGGTTGTTCCTATGCCTGCCCCTGGATGCAGTAACACTGTATCCTAGCTGCAATAGCAAGATAGGCCCTCATGAGAGAATTAACCCCTCACATTGCCTGTACTTACCAGGATTTACGCTGTGGGGCCCAACAGGAGAGTACAGGAGAGAAGCGGCCGGAGGCTATGCTACACCTACATTGCTTTTTCTTCCTGGTCGCAATGGAGATTAATTTGCCTCTAATAGTGGCTTTCAGAGCCTTCAATAATATTACACTTCTGGTTTCTGGGCCGCCGTTGGCAAAAAAAGTATAGTTCAATTTCTTTAGTCATATCCCCCTCTTACCTCCAGGCTGCGGGAGGGGGACGGCTATAGGGACACCTCCGGCAGCTGCTGCAGGGAGGCAGAGGGGCAACAGGGTCGCCAGGAAGCTCCGGGGCGGACACCGGTAAGGGTGCTGCCATCTTTAATTGTCACGCATGCGCACCGGCAGCTCACGCATGCGCAGAACGGATAGGAGTGCGCTGTGGCCATTTTGCTCCACCTCGTGCATGCGCAGGAGTCGGGATAGTGGCAGCAATTACACCCAGGGCTCTGCAAGAGAACTACAGCTCCCAGCAGCCCCAGGAGCTGTTATTCAGGTGATGCACCTCAGCCAATAGGGTTGCTAGGATCTCAGCAGTGAGATAGATACATTTGGCGTGCTGAGAGGGGCCACGCCAGTCGGAGCTAGGACAGAGATGGGTAAGGTAGGGTCTGAGTGTCAGTGTCACTTACACTAGGCCAGAGTACCCCCTTAGGTCCCAGATAAGTCCCACTCAAGTGAGCTTGTGGTTGCTTTAGGGAAGGCTATAGATAGGGACGCTTCCCCATTTACTGAGTAGTGTCAGGGACCCAGAGGAAGATGCCACGCGGTGATTGTGGCCTGTGGTCTGGGATCGGACCACCTATGTACAGAGACTCTTAAAGGTATTACCCTCCCTACGGAGACCACCCAACAGAGAGGCGGACGCCATCTTGGACGATGACGTGCTGGATCAGTGGATCCTCATCGCTACGTCGGCCACACAGAGTACTGGAGTACTCGGCCGGTACCTCATAAAGTGCACCAATAACTCACGGGGTAATGCTACTCCCTACACTCTTGGGTTGGCCCGGACATTGGGGAAAGTGACATCACGGTATTGGTGCCTAGCACCTAATGTACTTTGTGGACACTCATTGGTGGTACTTAGTTGGGGTTGTTATACTGTGTAGTACAGGGTACTGTTTATGGTTCACAGTAAAGGTTGTTATTATATATACAGACCTGTGTGTGTATTACTGGTATTGTTCCTGGGAGGGGCTTATCCTGCTGCATCAGGATCCCTTTCAGGTGGAGGCACTGCACCGAGATGGACATCTGATCACCCAAGGCTCCCAGTGTCGGAGGCTCTGGCCTTCTGTGGGCCCACAGGCAATGGCAGTACCGGTAGACTATTTGGTAAGGGGAAAGAGGGCTACATTTGGAGGCACTGCGGAGATTATTCTCACATTACAGGTTTCGGCAGCAGCAGGACAGCAGGGCTTATGTGTTTGTGCATCACAGACTGTACATCCTCTACTATTAAAAGAATAGGGAGCAGTTCCATGAAGCTTCCCTGGGAGCCTGCTACCCATCTACTGGGGAAGAAAGGAACAGGGGGATCTCTCCTTGAGGCTTCACCAGGGAGGGGGTTACCCAAGCCCTTGCCTAAAGAGAAAATATGTTGTGGCATAATCTGGGCTTCGTGCCAGGGAGTGTAGTTACCCTCATATCAGCATGCACTGCCAATATGTGGGGCATACCCTGGGATCTGAACGGGAGCATGGATACCCACATCCTCAGAGAAAATATGTTTGGGGTGTACTCTGGGTTTCGTGCCAGGGAATGTGGATAGCCTACATATCAGAATGGAAGAAATAAAGTTGTGACGTACCTTGGGCTGTGTCCCATGGAGCGTGGATACCCTTCAGCAAAAGAAAGGAAAAGGAGACAGGGCCTCTGAGGCTTCACCAGATATTCCTGTGTACCCACTCATCAAAGTACTGATGAAGTAAAAGTGAGGCGTTCCCAGATGCTGCCCCAAGGTGCGTGGTACTCATGTAATTCCAGCAGAAAATATGCACATTGTACTTTCTAGCACTCTAAAATGGTGGTTCCCCTGAACAGGGAACTGCATGACAGAAGTTACCATCTTAAATGGCGGTTCCCAACATACTCAGAGACTGCATGGAGTTTCCTGCAGAAAGTTGCAAGCCTTTCTTTGCAAGAGATCTGCAAAGGCTTGGCGCGAAAGCAGGAGCTGCGCCCAACCCCTGTGATTGGCTCAGAGCGGAGCCGAAGTCACGCCCTGCTACTGTGTGTCCCTATTCTAAACACCACCAGAGGGAGGGGGCACAGTGAGCAACAATCAGTGAAGCTCCCCTACACTGAGGGAGGAGCCAAATGTGAGCTGCCGCACTCTCAGTTCCTCGGAGCTAGCAAACGAGACAGCGTTACTCTACTCAGGCTCCTGCTCACCTTTGCCTTGCCTACTTGCAACATGACTGAGTGTCGTGTAACAACCTATCAACTTCCAGGAGGCTTCCTGGTGGTTGAGATGGTGGGTCAAGAGTTCCTGAGTTGTATATGCCCGCAGTGCCGAACACTAGGGGGTGAGCCCAGAACCGACGCTCGTTGTCTGCAGTGTGGAATACATTATATGTGGCTGGTAGTGCCATTATTAGCCATCTGTGACTAGGCTGAAGGCCCCGCGGTTATGCCAACTAAAGCGGGCGGCCTTGAAACTACCACTACGGAGGGCCCGTGTTCTTTTCCATCTGTTCCTGGGGGTACGTGCACCTCGGCTTGCGAAGCGGAAGCACAAACACCACTGGCTGGGGTGACAGGCCCAAGAGGGCCAAAGTGGGTCCCCTGGTAAAATCAGAGCCGGACAGATTCCGTCCGATTGCGGCCCACCTTGAGGAAGAGAGTAAGGGAGATACAGCTGGAAACATAACACCTGCTGTACCCTCCATTTTATACCAGGAGGCATCCTTAGAAGAGCCCGAATATTGAGTCTTACCAGGTAAGGCTCATGGGAAAAAAGTTAACCAAGCTAAGCAGGGAAGACAGGGCTATTGTAGCCAGATACAGGCAATCTCATGGGTACAGTATGAGTACCCCTATGTTCCCAAGCCCATCATGCAGGAGATTGAAGCTAACTGAGAATCCTGTCTTAGGGAGGCTATTCTGGACTATCTGCGGTCCAAGACCAGTTATTCTGCCTACCACAGTGAGGAGAGGATATGTGATTGTTACGATTGTGCTCGCCACAAACCGGGACCGGACCGCGGGGCTGAGGTAGGGTTATATAATCACCGACCTTAGTCCGCGCAGACTGATCCGGAGTGCGCAGTTCGTAGTCGTACGTAGCAGGGTCAGGATTGGAGAAGGCAGCATCGTCGTTATTCAAGCAGGAGTTCGGCAACAGGTAGTCAGGAGTTCCCCACTTCAGCTTAGGAGCTTGAGCACGGGAGTGGCCTCTTCATGAGGAGCGGCCTCGGCCCATGAAGCCAGTCTCAGCAGGGGGAGACAGCAGGCTGGCCGAAGTACACTGCAGGGCAGCGTCAGGAAACCAACGCTTCAGCACAGAAGTCAGGAACGGGCCCCCGCATGGAACTAGCAGCATTCCTCAGGAAACAACGCTTCAGCAGAGAAGTCAGGAACGGGCCCCCGCATGGAACTAGCAGCAGGCCTCAGGAAACAACGCTTCAGCAGAGAAGTCAGGAACGGGCCCCCGCATGGAACTAGCAGCAGGACTCAGGAACTAGGGACAAGAACCAGAAAGG